>NC_061113.1:189732694-189878653 GCF_002878395.1 Capsicum annuum | reverse complement strand
TGAATGGCTCTAGGCACACAACTATATTTTTTGGGTACAAGTACCCCTAGGAATCGATGGAAGAAAACTGACGCACATGACTGACTTGAGTACGTGACCAACATCAACAATCCATAATATCATAACTTGGGGAATTCCATGAAGTGCATGGATATCATACATTTTGTACATAAGTAGGATTTGCAAGTAAGCATGGCATAATCTCATAAGACTAGTTCATGAACAATCCAACAACATTTACGAGGCACAATATCAATATGAAAGTCATTGGGACATAGGGTCATATCATGAATCCTTCACTTAGTTAAAATTTAGCTATATTGCATGATTTCTAGTTCATTCGGCATTTTATCAAACACCTTGCATGCACTCTTTAAGGCATAGGTATATTCATAAGTTTCACCATATTAAATCACTCAAATTCATGAGTTCCAACTAACATGATTATAATCTCCATGAAAATTCATCAAAATACTTCTTTACAATATAAATAACAACCACCAATATGTATAAAATTATATCACCTTGAAACAATCATAATTTAGTATTTAAAGATTAATTCTTGAACTCCACGGATGAAAGGGATCATGGATGAACACTATGAATACCTTAGTGATTGAATCTTGAAAGAGATATAATGTTTTTGAAGGTTCTTTAAGAATTCCTTAGGCTTTCTCTTGAGGAGATGATCTTGAGAGAAAACCCTAATCTTGTGGTTGAGAGTGTACAAGAGAGCTTTTTGAGATGTTTTAACTAAAGAGAATGGCTGATAATATGTTCCTTGAGGGTTATAAGTCATGGGAAGTGAAGGAAACAAACTAAAATACCCTTACTAAAATGTCCCTTAATTGCTGGGAAAAATAGCTGACGACATTCATGACAAGTCGTCAAGCTGGTGATAAGCCGTCACAAATTGTCATCATAAAAAGGTGAAATCTTAGTTTTCTGGTTAAGGTTGACGACATTGGTGATAAACCATCACGGGGGTGAAGGATTTTAACAAAATTTCATCACTGGGAGTGAAAATATTCCCAGGGCTGATGACATTGGTGATAGGCCATCACGTGTCATAAATGTCGTTACTCAGTTTCCCATCCTGACATGCCAAAGTAAAATAGGAATAACTCCTTGATTCGATATTAGGTTTAGGTGAAATTGGTATCATTAGAAAGATGATTCAATTATCTATCTGTTGGTGGGTCATGAGCTCAGAGATTTATAGCATAATGAGAGATATACTCATTTGAAGTTGACTATACCAATATCCTTCTCAAGAATTTAATCGGTAAGGAATTATTTTGATTTGTCTATTAGCTAGGATAGTTTTGAGGCCTTAATATGCATCAACCTTGATCATAGCACTACCAAAGAACTAAAATCTATTACTCATGAGTTCAAAACATGATTCTAAAAATGTTTGAACTTTTGGGGTATTACAATATCTCCCTCTTGAGAACATTCATCCTCGAATGAGAATCAACTGAGAGGGGATAAAAGACAAACTGAACATGAATGAACCTGAATAATTAAAATTTGATCTCATGACTAACATGATAAATATACTGAATCATGCATATCTGATGCATGGATAACTGATACATAAATGCATAATTGAGTAATCTGATAAACTGAGTTTCTCAAGATGAGAATGCATAGCTGATGCATGATCTTATAATTGAACTGATACATGAATTCATGACTGAGTATGCAATGGTAATAGGTACCAAGTTTTATAATGGGAACATGAACATGAAACTGAATAAGTTGAAGGAGAACTATTACCTTGAGCTTGATCTGAATTGGCGGAGAAGAGGTGAGGATACTTGGTACGCATATCTGCTTCTGTTTCCTTAGTAGCACCCTCATGAGACTGATTTCGCCAAAGAACCTTGACTAGAGGGACTTTTTTTCCTCAATCTACGAGTCTGATAGTCTAAGATTTCAACTAGAATCTCTTCATAAGAGAGGCTGTTCTGAATGTCAATGCTCTGAACAGGGACTACAACTGTCGGGTCACCTATGCACTTCTTGAGCAAAGAGACATGGAAGACTGGATGAACTGAGGCTAGGTCTGAAGGTAATTCGAGATCATAAGCTACCTTGCTGAAGCAAATAAGAATCCTGAAGGGACCGACATATCAGGGACAGACTTTCCCATTCTTGCCGAACCTCTTCACTCCCTTCATAGGAGAGATCTTAAGATAGACGTAATCATTGACCTCAAATTTGTGATCCTTTCTATAAACATCTGCATAAGACTTCTATCTGCTCTGATCAACCCAGAGTCTCTCTCTGATCAATTGAAACTTCTCTGAGGTGTCAAATACCAAGTCAGAACCTATGACTGAGGCCTCACTAACTTCGAACCAACCAATTGGAGATCTACATCTCCTACCATAGAGAGCTTCGAATAGAGCCATTTGAATACTGGAATAATAACTATTATTGTATGCAAAATCAATCAAAGACAAGTGGCCATCCCAACTACCCTTGAAATCAATTGCACATGCTCTTAGCATATCTTCAAGAGTCTGAATGGTCCTTTCTACTTGACCATCTGTCTAAGGATAAAATGCTGTACTAAGATGAACTTAGGTACCAAGACCCTTTTGGAACTCTTTTCAGAAGTGAAAGGTGAACTGGGTACCTCTGTCTAAGATGATAGATAATAGAACACTGTGTAATCTGACCAACTCCCTGATATAGAGTTTGGCGTAATCCTCAGCTGAATAAGAAGTACGAACTGGAAGAAAGTGAGCTGACTTGATCATTCTATCTATAATGACCCAAACTGAATTATGCTGATGATGAGTGCGAGGCAAACCCATTACAAAGTCCATGTTCACTTCTTCCCACTTCCAAGTAGGAATGGTGAACTCCTGTATAGAACCACTAGGTTTCTGATGCTCTATCTTAACCTGCTAACATGTAGAGCACTTAGCCACAAATTCCATAATATCTCTCTTTATCCTACTCCACCAATAGATCTCCCGCAAGTCGTGGTACATCTTAGTAGCCCCTGGATAAATAGAGTATCACGCACCATGCACTTCTGCAAGAATTCGCTGCCTCAAGTCATCTACACCTGGGACACACAGACGACTATGACAATGAAGAACATCATCTCCCCATTGGGAGAAAACCTCTACTTTCTAATTCTGAACTGACTCTTTTATCTTAACAAGGCTAGGATCCCTATCTTGCTTTTCTTTCACCTCAAAAACTAGAGATGACTCTGAACTACTCTGAACACATACACCACCCTCTGAAAAGTAGACTAAGCGAATGCCTAGTCTGGTAAGCTGATGGATCTCTTGAGCTATCTTCTTCTTTCTATCCTCAAAATGAGAAATACTACCCATGGAGAGTTTACAGAGAGCATAGGCCATAACGTAGGACTTGCCCAGATGGTAAAGAACACACATGTCATAATCTTTCAAAAGCTCTAACCACCATCTCTGACAAAGATTGAGATCTTTCTGAGAAAAGACATACTGGAGACTCTTGTGTTCTGTGAAGACATCATCATGAAGTCCGTATAAATAATGCCTCCAAATATTTTAGGCAAATACCATAGCTGCTAACTCAAGATCATACGTAGGATAATTCTTCTCATGGGGCTTTAACTGTCTGGAGGCGTAGGCTATGAACTTACCATGATGCATGAGGACACAACCTAAACCTACTCTGGATGTATCACAATATACTACAAACCCATCTGAATCATCTGGAAGAGCTAAGACTGGAGCTGAGGTGAGTCGAGTCTTTAATTTATGAAAACTCTTCTCACATAAATTTGACCACTGAAACTTGACCTTTTTCTGAGTCAATCTGGACATGGGAGATGCAATAGAAGAAAATCCCTTGACAAACCATCTGTAATAGCTATCTAAACCCAAGAAACTCCTGATATATGATGGAGATACTGGGCGAGGCCAGTTTCTTACCGCTTCAGTTTTTTGAGGATTTACCCTAATTCCATCACCAAAAATAATATGGCCAAGGAATGCTACTGATCTTAGCTAAAACTCACACTTATTGAACTTGGCAAATAACTGTGATCTCTGAGAGTCTGAAGAACAATTTTGAGATGGTCTGAATGATCACGCTCTGTGTGGGAATAGACCAGGATATCATCTATGAATACTATGATGAACATATCCCAATATTGATAGAACACACGATTCATCAAGTCCAAGAAAGCGTTTGGAGCATTGGTAAGACCAAAAGACATGACTAGAAATTCGAAGTGACCATATCGAGTACAGAAAGCTATCTTTGGTATGTCATATTCTCTAACTCTATGGCCTGAATTGCCACAATCAAAAAAAATGCCACTACTCGCTCTACACATACCCTAATAGTGCTTACTACAAGTCTTACACTGAGGATAAGTACGGGCACTGCTAACACTACCCTGAGATTTAGAGCCTGGTGCTCTATCTCTATTGCCGTCTCTGAATTTAGGCACTAGGACATAGGCGAAGAAAGGGGTTGGAAATGCTGACTTAGGATGAAACTACAAATAGTTTCCTCCCTCTGATTTGGGCCGAGCAAAATTGAAATTACCTGATCTTGCTCTCTTGTTCTGCCTCTCCCTAGTCTTAACCTTCTGCTCCTATATTTACTGGGCATGGGTTATGAGTCTGGCTAAAGTCATATCACTATTCAACATCGCATACCTACACTCATTTACAAGGCTATCATTCACCCCTAACACGAACTTTCTCATCTTATCCCTACTGTCTACAACCACATGAGGGGCATATCTAGCTAACTGAGTAAATCTGAGAGAATACTCCTTAACCATCATATTTCCCTATCTGAGGTTGATGAACTCAAGAACTTTGGCCTCCTTCAGCTCTTGGGGAAAGAATCTGTCTAAGAAATCCATGACAAATTCCTCCCACTCAATAGGACCTGCATCTTCTACTCTCTCAGACTTTAAATGTTTGTACCAAGTATGAGCCACATCTTGAAACTGGTATGCGGCTAACTCAGCACTCTTAATAGAAATAATACCCATGATGTCAATGACCTTTTGGACTTGGTTAATGAATTCCTGAGGGTCTTCATCAGATTTAGACCTAAAGAAAGATGGAGGGTTCATTCGGGTAAAGTACCGAATCCTAGCTGTGGCTGAGTTGACCACTGGATTGGCTGGAATAACTGGTGGCCGTTTATTTTAGGCAGCCACAGACTGATAAAGTGTGTTGAATGCGGCCCTAAACTCCGCATGAGAAACATGTTCGCCCAAAGGATCTTCAGGTTGAGGAGTTGGTTGATTTCTTCTCTTTGGAGGCATATTCTGAAATAAGAGAAGAATGGATTAGACTAAGAGTTTAACTTGAGATTATGCTCACTAGCATGACATAAATACTAAAAAAAGGAAACTGTTCCTAAAACATCTTGTTGCCTCCTATACATAAATGTGGCGCGCAATATAGCCATGTACAAGACTCTACTAGATGCGGCTTTCAGACTTCCTAGGACACTATTGAACCTTCGGCTCTAATACCAAGTTTATAACACACCGATTTTCTGAACCGAAATGCCACACAATGACTATGACCCAAAAGGACCACAAGCTAACCCATGATTGATATCTGTACCTGTACACTACATAATATACATGAAGAATGCGTATAGGCCAAAAAGTTCAACTGAATAAAGAATATGTCAAAACATAACATCCATGTGGGGTAACAAATACCCAAAACAACTAAATCTGAATCAAAACTGAATATAAATTTGAGCTAAATCTGAAAGCCTCTAAGTACTGTCTGAATAAGGAGTTGAAGGAACATGTCTCCAACTAACTTTGTAAAAATGAAAGCTAACTGAAATAATAAATGAATCAGATCATATTGTCCTTGAATGAAGAGGACTCATTGTAGCTCTATATACTGGAATGCTACTGTTACTGTGGATCTAGAGCTCGTGTCTCTGGACCTATGATGTAACATGAAAAGAAAGCACCATAGCGCAAATACATTAGTATGTAGGGATGTACTAAGTGTACGAGTGAGGTAGGCTAAATGCAAAAGGGTTTACATACGTGAGCAATGGTAACTGACTGACTGATATGAACATAAGAGTGCAAACATGCATGCATAGTAACTGAGATCGTGAATGCGTGATAGCTAAATCTGTATGGTAATACATGGTTTATAGATAACTAATCATGACTAATACTGTAGTTTTGATAACATGGGTGACCGTATCTGACAGTCCTAAATTTAATGAAACTATCTGAGTTCCGTACTGTAATTAAATTTGACTGTATCTGATAGTCTTGATATACTGAAATCTAAATAACTATCTAAGTTCTTTTACTGAGATTGATACTAAAACTATGAGAGGTAGTTGTTTAACCAACATGCCCCATATGTGCCATTATGGCTAAGCGGGGTCCAATCTCTGCCCTGATTAGAAGGGTGTCAATACCGCACCACTGGTAAGGACAACGTGTGAGCAACCCTCATATAACAGGTAAATCTAGTGAGAACGGTGGGAACCCTCATATAAAAGGTTAATCCACCTCATCTACCCTCATATAGTAGGTTGCGATGTCTCAACCTATGCTAGCTACATAGTTCTGGAATGCAGGGATGACTTCTAAAATCACACCCTCATATAACATGTGAGTTCCCATCCTTGGGTTTACTCGGTGCTAACTCCTACTCCCATCTGAAGAGACTGAACATGATTTAACTGACTGTACATGAACTAAACTTACTGAATTTCCATTGACTGATGGAATACTACTGATATCTGATAACTGACTGAGATCATGAGGTTTCCCTGAGTCACATAACTGACTGATTTCTATTGAATCATGGCTTGATTTTGGATATCGTGAAATATTACATGGCTCTAGGAACATAACTATATTTTTTGGGTACAAGTACCCCAGGACTCGATGGAAGGAAACTGACACACATGACTGACTTGAGTACGTGACCAACATCAACAATCTATAATATCATAACTTGGGGAATTCCATGAAGTGCATGGATATCATACATTTTGTACATAAGTAGGATTTGCAAGTAAGCATGGCGTAATCTCATAAGACTAGTTCATGAACAATCCAACAATATTTACGAGGCACAATATCAACATGAAAGTCATTGGGACAAAGGGGCATATAATGAATCCTTCACTTAGTCAAAATTTAGCTATATTGCATGATTTCTAGTTCCTTCGGCATTTTATCAAACACCTTGCATGCACTCTTTAAGGCATAGGTATATCATAAGTTTCACCATATTAAACCACTCAAATTCATGAGTTCAAACTAACATGACCATAATCTCCATGAAAATACATCAAAATACTACTTTAGAACATAAATAACAACCACCAACATGTATAAAATCATATCACCATGAAACAATCATAATTTAGTATTTAAAGATTGATTCTTGAACTCCACGGATGAAAGGGATCCGTGGATGAACACTACGCATACCTTACTAATTAAATCTTGAAAGAGATCTAATATTTCTGAAAGTTCTTGAAGAATTTCTTAAGCTTTCTCTTGAGGAGATGATCTTGAGAGAAAACCCTAATCTTGTGGTTGAGAGTGTACGAAAGAGCTTTTTGAGATGTTTTAACTAAAAAGAATGGAAGATAATACATTCCTTGAGGGTTATAAGTTATGAAAAGTGAAGGAAAAATACCAAAATACCCTTACTAAAATGTCCTTCAATTGCTGGGGAAAATAGCTGACGACATTTGTGATAAGTCGTCAAGCTGGTGATAAGCCATCATAAATTGTCATCATAAAAAGGTGAAATCTTGGTTTTCTAGTTAAGGTTGACGACATTAGTGATAGGCCATCACGAGCGTGATGGATTGCCATAAAATGTCATCACTGGGGGTGAAAATCTTCCCAAGGCCGACGACATTGGTGATAGGCCATCACGGGCGTGACGGCTTGTCACAAATGTCATCACTTAGTTTTCCAGCCTGACATGCCAGAGTAAAATGGGAATACCTCCTTGCTTCGATATCGGATTTAGGTAAAATTGGTATAATTGGAAATATGATTCAATTATCTATCTGTTAGTGGGTCATGAGCTCATAGATTCATAGCATAACGAGAGATATGCTCATTCAAGTTAACTATAGCAATATCCTTCTCAAGAATTCAATCGGTAAGGATTTGTTTTGATTCATCTATTAGCTAGGAAAGTTTTGAGGCCTTAATATGGATAAACCTTGATCATAGAGCTACCAAAGCACTAAAATTTATTACTCATGAGTTCAAAACATGGTCCTAAAAATGTCTAAACTTTTGGGGTATTACATATACTTTGTTATTCAGCCAGGGTTTCCACAACCCAAGATAAGAAGTTTAGTCGCTCATAGTTGCAAGAGAATCCATGGAATTCATAACGGAAAGCACAGAAATAATCTCACAACAATTAAAGATGAACAATTCAAAGTCTCAAATTAATAATCAACTTGTAAGTAGCAGTTATGCCCAATAAGTAGTCATCGTAAGTTTAATACCCTATGCTTTAAAGGCTGTTGTGGAACCTAAAACTCATTACTCAAGTCATGGAGACTCATCATGGTTCATATGATGTATTCGTAACCAAGACAGTGTGAAATGATTGAAGTTTTATTTTAGGTATGACTCAACCCCAAGAGTCGTGATGAGACTATATGAGTCGTATAGGCCAGTCGTTGCCAGCTCAGGGGAAAGGCCTAAATTATCTGGTCATATGATGACTTGACCCTAGGAGTCATTACAAGAGGTGATGATTCATATAGTTTGAGTCGTAATATCAGTAGTGTACGTTCTCAAAGACTCTGTCCAACTTACGAGTGGAGGCTATAAGTCATAGTGACTTATTACGAGTCGTAAGATATAACTCGTATCCTGATCAGTGTGCACTATCTTTGTTACTTCCTAGGTTATGAGTCATTAGGTTAACTTGTAACCAGATGTTATGAGTCATGACATTACTTGTGATAACTGACAGACAAGTTTATATAAGTTCAGTTGAGGGGCCTTTTGGTCTTTTCTCCTTTCTAAACTTCCAACCCACCGCTTATAACCTAAGAGAGGCGTTATTTTCTCCACTTTTAGTATATTAACAACACTCTTTCTCCCTCTCTCCTTAAAGAACAACAAGGCTATCATTTCTCCTAAAAAGATATCTATCAAGTCTCTAAGTTTAGGTTCTCTTCGAATCAAGTAAATCCAGGTATGTGGGGTTTGAGAAAGGATAATATTTCATCCTTATATATGAAAACTTGATTTTTAAGTTGAATTCATATGATTGCAATTAGGGTTCATACCTTATTCTCATATTCTTGAATTTATGATATCATCATGTGATTTAAAGATAGATTTCCACAAGAAATGCCTTTTGTTTATGTTTTGACTTACATTATTACTATTATGATATGATTTCATTATCTTGACTTGAAGTGTGATGAATAGATGAAAGATTATAAATTAAGTTTTGATCATGGCATTTTGATAGGAGGTTTCTAAGATGATGAGTGAATTTAAAGAATTCAGCATATTGAGACCAAAAAATTCAAGCTTATAAGTTCAATTTGCAATTATGGTAACTTGATTAAACTCTAGTTTTGAACTTTTGATCACATTTAAGATTTTAAATCCACAACTTTATCGCATGAGTATGATTTAAGTAAAAGAAGCATAGTCGATTTTCAGTTTTCAAACCTACATGCTATTTTAAGGTAGATTTCCTAAGTATGAGCATATATATATATATATATGGGAGTAGTATTTAGCACCGATAATAGAATTTGGCTGAGCATATCATAATTTTTGGAAAATTATGAGCCATCATAGGTTTAAGAGACCTCACCACAGAGTGTATTCTTTTCTCAATATGAATGAAGTTTAGTGATCACTTAAGTTAAGGTTCTATTTCGATGGCAAGGGTAGGACATCTCTCCCCAATATGGGTAAGATATTGGACTCCATGATAGCCACATGGTTTATGTCAGTTATAAGAATATCCCACATGAAATACAAAAAGTAAAGATTTTAGAAACTAAGTGTAATGACTCACTAAGCTTATTAATTAAGCTTTATCTCTCAATTTTTATGATCATATAATTTTCAATTTTACTTAGTTCCAAGGTGAGTCCTTTACACTTATCATGCATGATTTGATAATATATTTCATTTTTATTTTACTTAGGCATTAAACCCCATATAATCAGTGCATTCTAAAGTATTGAACTGCACATATATTTATATGTGCTAAATTGTATTATAATATAGGTTCTAGTGATCATTTATAGCAACACAATTGATCACGCGCATCACTTTTTACATCCCGACAATTGGTGAGTCCTCATAGTCCAAGGAACCAGTTTATCAGACACTTAGTTGTTTATGAATATTATTTTAGTTGCTTGATTTTACTTTACATTTGGGTCAGCTGGGGTCTGTCCCAGTGGCTCTCTAGTTGGTACTAGAGGCTTGTTGGACTATGTATCTTCCTGTTTAAAAAGATCATTTGAGATTTCCAAGCTTCAAGTTGATATTGTATATTGAATTATTTCCTTTCAGTTATCACACATATGTTAGTTCACTTTTCATGAGAGTTCTAGGCTGAATAAATATTATAGGTTAGCTTGGGGTTTTTCATAGTCCTAGGAACCGTGTAACGTCTAGGGGGTACTTCTGGGTGTTACAAACTTGGTATCAGAGCCTAATATTTTAAAGAGTCATAGGGAGTCAGAAAAGTTGTGTTACGTATAATCTTGATAATGATATGAAGTGCGCCATATTTAGGAGCAAAAGGCTAAAAAATGAATTATGAATCATCTTCATGATATATCGTGCTTAAAGTTGCCTCTATTTTCCTTAATTCGTGCTTTCACATGAAAAAATATGCCTTCTCACCGAGCAGATGCACACAAAAATAGTCATCAACCACCACCACTGCACGTAGATCCTCTAAATGAAAATGTATCACATGTAGAATTTCAAGTTGCCTCTCAAGTGTTGGCTCAAGCTGTGAATGGTAATGTTCAAGGAAGCCAATAGGCAGAAGTCCCACTTTAGCAAAATAGTAACTTAGCAGTAGCCAAGATTTGATATTTCATGAGAATGAATCCACTTGAGTTACACGGGTCAAAGGTGGATGAGGATCCATAACACTTTATTAATGAGGTGAGAAAGATTACTCAAATCATGCATGTTACTGAGAAGGAGAGTGTGGAATTGGAATCTTATCGGTTGAAGGATGTTTCTTATGATTGGGTCATTTTGTGGAAGGATGGTAGGGGTAAAGATGCAGCTCCTATGAGTTGGTAGTTATTTTAGAGTGCTTTTCTGAACAAGTTCTTTTCTCGAGAAATAAGGAAGGACAAGGTGGAGGAGTTTTTGAACCCGAGTTAGGGATCTATGTCTGTGAAGGAGTACTACCTTAAGTTCACTCAACTAGCTAATTATGCTCTAGAGTTGTTATTTGATTCTAGAGTTCGCATGAGTAAGTTTGTTACTAAAGTGTCTGATTTGGTGGTCAAGGAGTGTAGGATATTGTTCCATTGATGACACATGTGTAGTATACCAAAGTAGAGAAACTAAAAGAAAGAAAGAAAAGGAACAAAAAAGCTAGGACTAGATTGTTTGAGTACAGTCAACAAAGATATGAAGGGAGAAGTCGTTCCCAGTTTCAGGGTCACTCATCACTGCCTCCACCATCCTCAGCCAGTACCCCTGCACCCAAGACCATGTAAGATTAGTGAGGCAAGACTCTAAATTCTAGGTCTCAGAACAGTGTGGTCTGGATGCCCAGTTATCTGACATGTGCAAAACGTGGTAGGACCCATCTGGTGAGTGTTTGGTGGTCAAAGGGGTTGTTATGGTTGTGTCAGCATGGGCCACAAGATCAAGGAGTGTCCGTATGCTAAGCATGGAAATAGGTACATTCTTCCTTAGACTCAGGCTACTAATTCAGTAGTACAGCTAGGCCACCTATTCCCTTTACTGGGTGTAACATCCAGTACTAGTGGCGGTCAGCGCCAGAATCAATTCTATGCTTAGCCATCCTATTAGGAACAAATAAGTTCACCAGATATTATCACTGCTATGCTTTGAGCCCTTCACCTTGATGTATATGTGTTGCTAGACTTAGGATCAAATCTCTCTTATACGACCCCACTTTTTGTAGTACACTTTAAGGTAAGCCCTGAGAATCTTCCTAAGCTTTTCTCAGTCTCTACCCCAGTGGGTAAGTCAGTTATTATTAGGCGAGTCTATAGAAAGTGTCCTATTATTGTCCTTAATAAAGTCACACTAGCAAATTTAATAGAGTTAGAGATGATATATTTTGACATCATTCTAGGCATCTATTGGCTCTATTCATGCTATGCATTAATAGATTATCACACTCACATGGTGAAGTTTTAATTTTCTAGTAAGACAGTTGTTGAATGGTAGGGTAGTTCTGTGTCTCCCAAAGGTCGTTTCATCTCCTATCTTAAGGCTATGAAGTTAATATCAAAAGGGTGTATTTTCTATTTAGTTTGAGTTAAATATATTAAGTTTGAAGCCCGACAGTTCAATCAGTCAGAGTATTCAATGAGTTTCAAGAGGTTTTACTCAATGATCTGCCTGAGATACCTCCAAATAGAGAAATAGAGTTTGGTATTGACCTTCTTCTTATTACTCAACACATCTCTATCCCTACATATCACATGGCTCCAACCAAACTTAAAGAATTAAATAAGTAGCTTAAAGATCTCTTAGATAAGGGTCTTATCAAACCTAGTGTTTCCCCGTGGATCTCTCCAGTTTTATTCGTGCGTAAGAAAGATGGAGCTCTCAAAATGTGTATAGACTATAGACATCTAAACAATGTTACAATCAAGGACAAGTACCCCATTCCTAGAATGATCTGTTCGATCAACTACAAAGTCCCTGGTGGTTTTCCAAGATTGAACTTAGGTTAAGATACCACCAGTTGAAAATCAGGGAGAAAGACATTCTAAAAATAACTTTTTGAACAAGGTAAGATCATTTTGATTTCACTGTTATGTCGTTTGGACTAACAAATACTTTTGCAACCTTTATGGATTTGATGAACAGGGTCTTCAAGCAGTACTTAGACATATTTGTCATAGTTTTATTAATGATATACTAGTATATGATCGGAATGGGGATCATTTAAGGATAGTGTTGCAAACCCTTAAAGACCATTAATTATATGCTAAGTTTATTAAGTGTGAATTTTGATTGGAGTCTATTACCTTCTTAGGGAACGTCATTTCAAGGGATGGTATTCATGTGGACCCTCAAAAAAATAATGCAGTGAAGCATTGGCCTAGACCCATCACTCCATCCCACATCAGGAGCTTTTTGGGTTTGGATGGGTACTATAGAATATTTGTTGAAGGGTTTTTCTCCATAGACGCACCATTGGCTAAGCTGACATAAAAGAAGGTAAAGTTTATATGGTTAGATAAATATGAGAAGAGTTTCCAAGAATTGAAGGATAGATTGACTTCGGCACCAGTGTTAGCCCTTCCAGAGGGCTTAGAAGGATTTGTGGTGTATTGTGATGCTTTCAAAGTTGGGTTAGGTTGTGTTTTATTCAAAATAGGAGAGTGATAGATTATGCCTCAAGGCAACTTAAGGACCACAAAAAGAACTACTAAACTCATGATTTAGAGTTAGCTATTATGGTATTTGCTCTGAATATTTGGAGGCACTACTTGTATGATGTGTATGTTGATGTTTCATTGACCATAAAATCCTTCGATATGTATTTTCTAAAATAAAGCTAAATCCATGTCAAAAAAGGTGGTTGGATTTAGTGAAAGATTATGATATAACTATGATTTATCATCTAGGTAAGGCTAACATGGTGACAGACGTACTAAGTAAGTTGTCTGTGGGTAGTGTGTCTTATGTAAAAGAGAAAGAATGGGAGTTAGCCAAAGAAATACATAGGTTGGACCGTTTGGGAGTTTGTTTGCTTGACGCAGATGATGGGGGTAGTGGTTCAAAACGGTTTGAAATCATCTCTGGTAGTGGAAGTAAAGGAGAAGCAGCATAGTGATCCCATACTTAGCCAAATATTAGAAGCAGTCTAGTAGCAGAAGGTTGAGGTTTTCTCCCATGGGATAGATGGTGTACTTTTCTATTAAGGTAGTTTTTGTGTTCCAAACATCGATGGGTTAAAGGAAAGGATACTATCCGAGGTTCATGGTTTAAAGTTTTTGATTCATTCTATTTCTACTAAGATGTATCTTGATTTGCAAAACATTTATTGGTGGAATGGTATTAAGAGGGACATAGCCGAGTTTGTAGCCGGGCATTCCAATTTCCAGTAGGTTAAGGTTGAACACCAGAGGTAGGGTGATACGCTATAGAAGATCAATATACCTACTTGGAAGTGGGAAGTAGTGAATATAGATTTCATCATAGTATTGCCTCATACAAGACGCCAACATGATTCAATTTGGGTTATAGTCAACCAAATGATCAAGTCAGCTCATTTTCTACCTATTAAGACTGTAGATATGATAGAAGAATGTGCCAAAATGTATTCACGAGTTGGTAAGACTTTCTAGGATACCCTTTTCCATCATTTCAGACAAAGGCATACAATTCAATTCCTAGTTTTGGCAACTATTTCAGAAAGGCCTTGGTACAAAGGTTAATCTTAGTACTACTTTTTATCCATAAACTGATGGCCAAGCTAAGTGCATAATTCTGACATTGGAAGACATGTTTAGAACATGCATTTTAGACTTTAAAGAAAGTTGGGATAATCATCCACCTTTGATTGAGTTTGCTTATAATAATAATTACCATGCCAACATTCAGATGGCTCCATTTGAATTATTGTACAAACATTGGTGTAGATCACCCATAGGATGGTTTAAGGTTAGTGAAGCAGCTTTGATTGGGCCACACTATGTTCTTGAAGCTATGGTAAAGATTCAGTTGATTTGTGAAAGGTTAAAGACTGCTCAGAGACATCATAAATCATATGCAGATGTGAGATGGAGAGAGCTCAAGTTTGAAGTGGATGATTAGGTATTCTTGAAAGTGTCTCCTATGAAAGGAATAATGAGATTTGGAAAGAAAAAAAGTCGAGTCCCCAATTTATTGGTCCATATGAGATAGAAAAACACGTTGAAGAGGTTTCTTATGAATTGGAAATTCTGCCAGAGTTAGCTGAGATTCACCCAATTTTCCATGTTTTGATGCTTAAGAAGTGCATTGGAAATTAGTCCTTAGTAGTTCCCTTAGAGAGTATTAGGGTCAAGGATAGCTTATCATATGAAGATATTCTTGTCGAGATACTTGATAGGCAAATCCAAAGACTAAGAAATAAGGATGTAGCATTAGTAAAGGTTCTTTGGAGAAACCAATTGGTCGAAGGCGCCACTTCAGAAGCTGAAGCAGACATGATGACCAAGTATCCTCATCTCTTTTCTTCCAATTCATTTCCTACCGAAGGTAAATCATTATTTCTAGCAAATTCTTTCTCTTTAAGTCTGTTTAAGTTTTCTTATATTGTATCATATATTTGTGGGTATTAAAATCCTAGTGATAAGTTATAATCTTGATTGTATGATCAGGGTGGGGGAGTCGATTCTGTTCCAAATTCCCTATACGATATGTGTCTCATACAAGGAAGAATATTTCTAATAGGGAGATATTGCAATACCCTGTGCTTTCAAGGTTGGAACCTGTGACTCATTTCTCACGTAGTGGAGAGTTATCACGAGTCTTATGATGTAGTCACAATCAAGACAGCGTGAAATGATTGAATTTCTATTTTGGGTATGACTCAACCCTAAGAGTTGTGATGAGACTATACGAGTCATATAGTCCAGTCATGACCAGCTTAGTAGAAAGGCCTAAAGTTCTTGGTCACAAGACGACTCGACCCTAGGAGTCATTACAAGAGGTGACGAGTTGTATAGTTTGAGTCCTAATGTCAGCAGTGTAGGTCCCCAAAGCTTCTTCCCAGGTTATGAGTGAAGGCTACAAGTTGTAGTGACTTGTTACGAGTCATAAGATGTAACTCGTATGTAGACCAGTCCGTACTATTTTTATTATTAGATAGCTTACAAGTAATTAGGTCAACTCATAACCAGATCTTACGAGTCATAAGATGACTCGTGGCGACTGACAGTAAATTTTCTATAAGTTTAGTTGAGGGGTCTTTTGGTCTTTTCTCCTTTTAAAACTTCCAACCCATGACTTATAACCTAAAAGAGGCATAATTTTCCTCTACTTTCGGTCTATTAACTACACTCTTTCTCCTCCACCCCTCAAGAACAACAAGGCTAGGATTTCTCCAACAAAGACATCTATTAAGTCTCTAAGTTTAGGTTCTCTTCACAAATCAAGTAAATTCAGGTATGTGGGGTTTGAGCAAAGATAATCTTCCATCCTTGTGCCCAAAAACTTGATTTTTAACTTGAATTCATATGATTGTAATTAGTGTTCTTACCCAATTCTCATATTCTTGAATTTATGATATCATCATATGATTTAAAGATAGATTTACACAAGAAATACCCTTTATTCATGTTTGAATTACATTATTGCAATTATGATATGATTTTGTTATCTTGGCTTGAAGTGTAACGCCCAAAAAATGTATCCCAAGATGTCACACGGTGATCAGGACTATGAGTACCCCCAAACTAACTCTGTAAGCCTTTTACAAGTTCTAAAACTCAAATAGAGACAATCTAAGCATCCAATAACACTGAAATACCAAATTACTATCTGAACTGTGCTAAGTTTAATTGAACATGATGTCAGAAAACATTTTACTTAAAAATCTGGTAAACCAACACTTAATATTTGAGATGTAAATAATATCCGGACAAGCCTCTAATACTACTAACTAGAGAACCTCTAGGACAAACCACCAGTTGGCTCAAAATAACTGAAATTAATTAAAATAAACTACTTTAGAAAGCTGGAAATCGGATTATTCGGGTCCCCGCACTATGAGAACTCACCAACTGTCAGAATGTAGATAGAGATACTAGCAGTCAATCACGCTGCTGGAATTGAGCACCTGAAACTCCATTATAAGATAAAGTAGCACACAGGAGTACATGTGGATCACTACTTTTGGAATGTACTAAGCATGTAGGGGTGATTTCATGTGTAAAAATAGTAACTAAATATGCATATAACTTGTAGAGAATGCATGCTAAGTGTAAATGGCTCATATTGGCTTGAATATCTGTAAGCTAAAAATCACAAATCGTGAGTAATAAAACATACTGTATAAATCTTGTGAGCCATAACACTTAGTTCTAAAAGCTTTACTGTTATTTTATTTTAGGACTTAGGGAGGTTCTTCTAACAACATACACTATGTGATCTATCATAGTGTCCAATGTCTGGTTCCCTTAAGAAGAAAACCTCACGTTGGGGAGAGGTGTCATACGCTTGCCAAAGAGTATAACCTGAGTTAAGTAATCACAATTTGTATCTGCATCCATATAAATAAGAAAAATCTTTACCTACGTTGGCTCGTAGTTCTGGGGCATGTGAACTAGGACACTTACCCAATTCAGTGCTAAGTACTATTCCCTTTCTGTTAGGCTCATTCTGTAGGAAATCCACTTTAAAATTAATTTATGGTTTGTAATAAAAACTAGTTACGCATTTATCTATTTTAGTCTGTAATCAAACCTAATATGTGTGGACTCCATGTCTTAGCTGAGGATCAAAAGATCAAATCTTTTCTTGAAATTCGAATACATGCTATCGAAGAATGCTTAACATCATCTTTCTTGAAATCTCAAGACTTAAACTTAGGGCTTAAACACATACCTAAAATCATGTCAAATCATACAAAAATTCATGCTTAATAGTAATGACCTTTAAATACTTCAACCATTCTAGTCAAGATAGTGAAATTCAATTCTCAATACGTGAAATCAAGTCACACGCA
Source organism: Capsicum annuum (assembly GCF_002878395.1). Lineage (NCBI taxonomy): Eukaryota > Viridiplantae > Streptophyta > Magnoliopsida > Solanales > Solanaceae > Capsicum > Capsicum annuum. The sequence continues at coordinate 189,860,705 of NC_061113.1, read as the reverse complement.
TAATCATGGGAAAATAACTATGCAATTTAATATTTAGATCACTTGTAACTTCATAACTTCACATAATGATAATTAGGTATGAACCCTAAATTGAAATTCATGTAAATTAAACTTTGAAACCAGTTTTGGGCACAAGGATGAAAGAAGTATCCGTGTTCATAACCTTACATACCTTATTAGATTAATTTGATGTAGAGACTTGAACTTTGAATTCCTAATGGTGTTGAAAGTTTCTTCTTAAAGTTGTTGAACCCGGAAACTTGGATCGTTAACTCTCTTGAAGAAGGAGTAATGAAAATTTTCTTGATTTCTTAGAGTTAGGGTTTTCTTGGAGAGGAAAAAAATGAATAATGATGTAAATAATGCTATTTGGGGCTGAAATCTTATGTTTTTGACATTTTTGGGTGAGGTAAATAATCCGATTGCACTCAAACATGCAGAAAATTTTTTTGGGAAAATATAATAGTGCACGATATAGAGCGCGATGCAGGATCCATAGCGCCGCAATGGATTGGGCGACGTGGGCAGCTACTATTTTAGTTATCCAAACTTTCCCTTATGCTCGTCCAAATATTCCAAAACTCACCCAATATGTACCACTTACTACCCGAATCATGAATCAACTTTAAAATCAACAATACAATCTCATGAAGGTCAAAAATAAAATCATCGAAGTTTAAGGGGTTTTGGAAATGGCTAAGACTTACTACTTAGTGAGATTTCTAATTCATGGACCCCTTTGACATTCATTAGTGAGATGAATCAAGCTAGAATCTTACGGTGTCTTACATGAAGTGTGATGAATTGATGAAAGATTCTAAATTAAATTTTGAGCATGGCATTTTGATATAAAGTTTCTAAGACATGATGGATGAATTTAAATATTTAAGCATAAGTTATTGAGTGCAAGAAATTCAAGCTTATAAGTTCTATTTGCAATTATGGTAACTTGATTAAAGTCTAGTTTTGATCTTTTGATCATATTTCAGATTTGAAATCCACAACTTCATCCCATGAGTATGATTTAAGTAAAAGAAACATAGCTGGTTTTCAGTTTAGAGAACCACATGCTATTTTGAGGTGGATTTCCTAAGTTTGATTTCGATAGTCGGTTTGAGAGTAGTAACTAGAACCAAGAAGGGAATACGGATGAGTGTATCCTAATTTTCGGAAAATACAAGTCACCGTAGGTTTAACAGACCTCGCCATAGAGTGTCTTCTTTTACCAATATGGATGAAGTTTAGTGATCACTTAAGTTAAGGTTCTATTTCGATGGCAAGGATAGGACAACTCTCCCCAATGTGGGTAAGACATTGGACTCCATGATATCTCACATGGTTTATGGAGGGTATAAGAATCTCCTACAAAAAAGACTAAAAGTAAAGACTTTAGAAACTAAGTGTAATAACTCACTAAGCTTATTCATGCTTTATCACTCAAGTTTTATGATCATACAGTTTTCAATTTTACTCAGTTCCAAGGTGGGTCCTTTACACTTATCATGCATGATTTGATAATATATTAAGTTTTTGATTTACTTATGCATTCACCCCCATATACTCAGTGTATTCCAAAGTAATGACCCATACGTATATGTTTTTGTGCTACATTGTATTATAATGTAGGTTCTGGTGCTCGTTTTTAGCAGCACGATTGATCACGATCATTACTTCCTACATCCTAACAATTGGTGAGTCATCATAGTCCGAGGACCCAATTTATCAAACACTTAGTCATTTATGAACGTTATTTTAGTTACTTTATTTCAGTTTATATTCGGGTAAGCTGGGGTGTGTCCCAATGGTTCTCTATTTAGTAGTAGAGGTTTGTCGTACTATGTATCTTCCTGTTTAAAAAGATCATTTGAGATCTCTAAGTTTCAAGTTGACATTGATATATTGAGTTGTGTCCTTTTAGTTATCATACATAAGTTAGTTCACTTTTCATAGGAGTTCCAAGCTGAATAGATATTATGGGTTAGCTTCAAGCTATTCATAGTCCTAGGCACCGTGTGATATCTAGGGGTCCTTCCGGGACATTACATTAAGTTACCTACACTCTTCAGTCTTTAAGTTGCTACTTATGATGTCACTTACAATGGCGTAAGCGGTACTTACGCCTTGTAAGTAGTCCATTCGTTTTTCTCACACAAAAATTTAGAATTTTGAATCTTAGGACTTCACACTCTGACACCTATGATGGTATTTACTAAATTGTTAGTACTTACGTGCTATAATTTACTTCTCATCAATATCAGGAACAAAATCATCTTTTAGAGTTCTGAATTTGCCTCCTCTAAAACTTACGAGGCTAATTATGGTGGCGTAAGTAGCACTTATGCCACATAAATAACCTCATAAGTGAGGTTTTCTATAGCCTTTAACTCCTTTTATTCTTTTGAGCTCCAAAACCTAGTTTCATATAAAATAGACATAAAAACACATCATATCTACCAAAACGAACCTAAGTACTTACAAGTTTTCTGATTTTAAGTATCGAAAGTGTCATGAAACCATGACACATCACCCTTCTTGTCATGACCCGACTCACGACTCATGATGGCACCTACAAAAACCCACTAGTAGATAATCCAACACCGTATCCCATAGCTAAGTCAATGGGTTACCTTGGTAGAAAATGCCCAACATGGGCTAACATACATGAATACAATTATAATCAACAGTGTTCGACTAAAACAAGACAATCAAATATGATTGCCAATCCCAAGACCTGGTAATATCATTACAAGGGCATCAAAGTTTGATACTAGGAAATACAACTCATAAGTCTAAAATGGTCAATACATTCATCTCAAATATAAAAGACTGAACAAGGATAGAGGGAAATGGGTGACTCAAAACCCCAAGAAATCTCACCGTATCTTCAGAAAAACAACACTGTATGATCTCAACTCAGTGGCGGCAACTAGTACTCGTCTCTGCACCAAAAAGGTATAGAAGTATAGTATGAGTACCAAGCAATGGGTACTTAATAGGCATCATCGCCTGACTAAGCTAAATTATGATATAAATATGATATAAAGCGAGATAATATTTCAAAGTCAAGGTATAGAATCAAATTTGAATCATTATCGTCATCACTGTATATGATAAATAGCCAAACTAGAATGATAATATGATGTATCAAATCAATACATGCCAGTTCCATCATCATATAAGAAGTAAATGATCCAACAAAATAAAGCAACACTAATACCATAACAATCACATAAATACCAAGTTGGCGTACATGCATCCATTAGAACATAAAGTAAAATAACCCACCACGGCATCCCATACCACCGGGGAGTACACTCAAGAGAACATAAAGCAAAGAACCTATCACATCATTCCATACCACCGGAGAGTGCATTAAAGGATCGAATCATCATTCTAAATAGGCATATAACCAATTTCTCATTATCTATAATTTACCATAATTTGCATCAACGGTCATTTACCAATGCTAATAGTCATCATCACTTACCGCAATAGGACAACATAGGCTCGAGCACTCATAACCATAATTATATTACTATTTAGACATCTATTTCATCAATATACTCGATCTACTCATTGTTAACTAACCAACATTTATCATTAGAATACAAGGTTTCTAGCCATCATAGGACCTCTAATTATTAGTGTAACCAATTCTTTACATAATCCCTATTTACGGGTTAGCAACCAACCACCATCCACTAAATAGTCAACATCTACACCAAGTCATGATTCACTACTAAACCATAATATCATCTAATCAATGCTCATTTATAATCATCATAATCACATTAGCCATAATCTTAAAAAGTACACTAATCATCATTATAACACTTATCTAATAATATACATTAACGTGTCTTCTTACCTAGCATTATTAGTCTACGAATCCTCATTTAAGTAATCAATATCTCAACTTGGTAACCAATACCACTATTCATCACCAATGCTAAACCCATTATCATCATTAGCCACGTAACAACCATTATTGCTAGTTACCATATTTCAACTAAACAAATTTCACCAACTAGCATTCTGGACTTCTAGCCATCAAGTAGTATAGTCAATCAATAGATAACTAGTTACTGTATAGCCCACTTTACTATGCAATATTCCATAACTAATCCCTTTATCCAAGCCAAATATACCCACTAGGTGAATCATTAACTCTACACAAGATTTCACTTACCGACTAGTCTTAACTCATTATTCGAAATATTCTACTTCTACTCACCATTTGACACTAACATGACCATGCCGCTTAACAAGTGATTAGCATTGAAGAATTTTATCCAACATCCCAAGTGTAGCATAATACTATTAAAGCACATACAGATGTAATCATATAAAAGAATCATCATACATAAACATATACATATATACATGTTTACCATACATAACATCAATATATCCTCCAGGCTTACTGGGCATCATCGTAACATCAATATATCCTCTAGAATCACTAAGAATCATCATACTATTAATACATCCTTCGGAATTACCGAGCATCATCATAGCATCAACATATACTCTAGGCTTTCCGGATATCATCATAACATTAATATATCCTCCTAGCTTACTAGACATCACTATAACATCAGTATATTCTTTGGAATCACCAAGAATCATCATAACATCAATATATCCTGTGAAATAACCAGACATCATCATAATATCAATGAATATATTAGTCAATCCAATCAATAATAAATACATACCCCACGAGGGATAGGGTGAAAGAGAAGTAAGGAAAGGCATACCAGCGTACTTCATCATTCATCATCAGTACAATATATTAGAAGGAGAATAAAAAAGTATATTCATAAGATATGAACACTTAATACTTTACCCGGCTTAACATAATCATTAGTATTTTCAATACAAGTCATAGTTATACATTCTAGAGACCCTCTTTATTAACATGATTCACATTATTAGCACAAGGGGAATTTTAGCATCAACATTAGGTTATTGACCATGCTTGAATATAATATGAGTAATAACATAATCCAAGGCTCACCTGGTAATTTAGTCAATGGTTTAAGTGATAGCATAGTCATGACTCAATTTAGAAGACATTCCATTGCTATCAAAGAATTAACAATAAATTAACAATAAAGCATGCACATTATTTCTAGAACATCATAAATAACCTATTTTTTGGGGTTAGCCATCATATTGCTAAAAGCACATTCTATGTGTTTAACATGCATCTAGGTCACTAGTGAACTACATAGTCCAAACTTATGGCAGGTCAAGTCCCGCTTCTAATATTCCAAATTATCTCTTCAAGTCTAACTTATATCCAGGACTATACTAAGTTATCTAAATCATGTATTAGAGGTTTATCCATATACACTAGTTCTATGGTATTTCTTTCTCAAGTATTACTCTTAATTCATCCAAAATATCTAAGGACAATTTCACAACTAGGTATATCTAAGGTAAACTTACTCTTAATATGAGTGAACAGATTCACTCCCATCTAACTAGAACAACCAGAACATTCTTATGCTATTCATGAGATAACAAGTCCAACTAACTAAGCTTCTAGGCTATAAGTCAAGTTTTACCCTTTATGAGTTCAATAGCCTAAGTGGCTCAACTAATTCCCAAGATTATAATTTACTATTTCAAAACCTAAAACCCTACTCAATCTTATTAATATATTAAAATTATACTATAAAGAAGCACAATATAGCAAGAGGTAAGCCTAACCTACCTCAAATCAAAATATAGCTCACGAATTAATAATTTTTGCTTTCCCTTTCCTCTAAGCTTCTTTGATGAACCAAGCTATCAAAAATACAATCTATACATTCTTATGAGAATATCAATACCCATATTGAACCTTTATGCTTCGAGTCCAAAGTGAAACCAAGAACCCCCAAGTAGGTACCATATATGGAAAATGAGTTTTTGAGACCACCCCATTATTTAAAAACCATTATGGAGTCATATCCCTAAATAATCAAGTTAATATCAAGCTTGATTGGGCTAAAATCATGCCCCCAAGCCAATAGGGTTTTGGGGTCAAATAATAAAGGATTCAAAACTAAAAAATGAAGGATCCGTACCTTATATTTGTTGTAAATCATGAATATGCAAGTTTTTTAAGATCCCAATCAACACCTAAGACTCAATATATGGACTACACACTATTAGTGTAACACCTAGCATTTTTAGATTGGAATTTGAACCATCGTTCCTACGTGTATAAGCTCAAACCAATGATTTATATTTTCATACATGTGTGATGATATTTATCCTAGTGTGTGAAGTTCTTATGAGGTGAAAAATATTTATAGAAATCACTTAGATCAAAGTTGAGCTAAGAGCCTTTGATTCGACCAAATTTTGATATTCGATTCTACAAGGATCAAATTTAAACATGTATCACTCTTGACATATGTGTAATTTTGCATCTCAATACTCACTAAATGATAGATAATTAATTTATAGATAATTGAGTTATCTATCCGACGATACCAATTTTGCCTTAATTTGTTACCCAAGAAAAAAGTTCTGACCATTTTTGTGAAAAAATGTAAAGGTTCGTGATAGCCCCGCACCGCGAGTGATATTCCCTCAGAATAGTGGTTTCTTCATGAGGGATAATCCCTGGGAATAGGTTTTTCACCACGAGGGATATTCCTTCAATATTCCAGCTTTTTATGGGCCAAGGGGTAATTTAGTCCTTTTCTCAACCCCAATCATCCAAAGCATGACTTATAACACCCTGAAGGGCATTATTTTTCCATTATCATCAAAACAACTCACATATAAACCCTCCCCTTTTACCAAGAATGAAGAATTTAATTCTTTCTCCCCAAGAATCCAACAGTTCAAGCATTCTTTAAGAATATAACCATTGAAGTATGTGGGCAATTCATCAATGGGTTCCTTTCACTCATTAAGCCCAAAATCTCTCTTTTTGGTTCAAGTATGAATTTTACTCTAATTCATGAACATCTTTCATGTAAATTATGAAATTCATCCATGTCTTGTTTTACATTCAAGTTATGCTAATAGTTTTATCCCATGTGAATCATGTTCCTACATGTTTCAAGTTTTAAAACCCTAGGTCATGTTTAGTTAAAATCATGTTAAAATTCTCAAATTATGCTGTAAACTGTATAAATATGATATTTTCCCATGGTTAACTCATTCCCATGTTTACATTCATGAAATTTATCAGACTATAAAAATATCTCTTTTTTTGGGTCTTGGAATTATGATTTTACATCTCTATTTTAAGTGTTGTTATTTTCATTTTGTAATATTCATTACTGGAGGGTAATGAATACCCGATACCTACATATTTATTTATGTTTCATACTTTTCAAGTAATGAGTCAGTCAACTCATGACTTTATTGTTAAACTCATCTTGTTATGATCATGTTAAGCACTAGCAGTTTACATGTTTATGATTAATTCGGACACTGTATGCACTAATGTTTTTATTAACACACTATGACCTGAGCTTATCTTATCAGCTTTAGTGTGTACACCAGTTAGTATTTTAGTGTCTTTCAGTTGGGAGTAGGATTTAGAACCAAGTGGGAAGTGTGGGTTCTATGCAGCCTACTTCTCTAAAAACTAAGTGTCATCATAGGTTTAGAGGCCTCGCCAGAGAGTGTTTCCCCTTGCCCAATATGAGCTCTGCTTAGTGATTACTCTAGTATTAGGTTCTACTCTGATGGCAAGGATAAAGAAGCCCTCCTCAATGTAGGTCAAACATTAGACTCTGTGATAGCTCACATAGTTTATGTCAGTTACATGATAGCTCCCACAGTTTTAGTTAGTATCTAGTTTATCTCAACCCAGGTTTGCTTGACCAAGTATATAGATCTCAATATTTATTCAGTCAGTTTTATTGCTTATTTTAGTAATTTAGATATTTAGATCATTTAAGTACATTCTTTACTTGGTCTTGGACTTTTAGTTTTACATGTTTATGTTTTCATGCTCAGTATTCATACATGATCCTTAGTTTAGTTTTATAGAATGTTCAACTTTACATGAGATTTACATATAGTATTTATGTTTCTACCACTTCCAAGTTTACAAAATTATTTTTTGCTCATGATTTATAAATCTCACTACGACTTACATTTTTCACGTATAGCCATGTTTTAAATGTATGTTTTGGCAAATAACTTATAGTGCTCAGTTTTAAAGTATTTTTTAAATATCTCCATGAGTTAGTGTGTTTTTATATACGTAGTACATTCCAATATACTGACCATATATTTGCATTTGTGGCTACATTCCTTTATAATGTAGTTACCAGATATGGTCCACACATCAAGGTCAGACAGTTCTCAGCATTCAGCCAACAGGTGATGAGTTCCCTTATTTTGGGGACTCCAGTTCGTTGCAGTTCATGTGTTGTATTTTTATTATCTATTTGTATTAATTAGTGGTAGTTGTATGCATTCCCCAGCTATTTATAGTCGGGATAGTAGAGGCTTCATAGATAGCAGTCAGAGTCATGATATGTAATCCAAGTTCTTTCTTCAGTCTTATCATGTTGTAAACTTTATCAATATCATACTTATTTGTAATTTCTCATGATTATGTTTTCACACAATAAATTTAGCTATTTTATATATTCTAAATAAGTTTCTCAAGTATTATGTCAGTTTATGGGTTAGCTTAGGATCACTTGTGGTTCTAAGAACCATGTTACGACTAAGGGGTAGGCTCAGGTTATGACATACTTGGTATAAGAGAAAAGACTTCAAAGGTCCTAGGGTATCTATAAAGCCATGTCTAGTATAGTCTTGCGGAATGGTACAAAGACGTCTGTACTTTTCTTTGAGAGGCTACAGGGCAATTAAAAAATATTTCCCTTTTTTCATGTCTCAGATCATGTAGTAGAAGTTTTCTATAATAAACATATGAATATTCTTATGTTACTCCATTCATGCCAACTTTGTCTTATTTTTAAGGTAAAAGAAAAAGGCGAAGCTTAAATCCCTATCGATATATTTGTTAGATAGTCACCACAGATAGCTATGGGATTACATGTTGGCTCAAAAAGTATCCCACCAGTGCCTTTAAGTTCCAAGGTATGAAGTATTTTATTCATGTTCATGAAAATCATGCACTAAGTCAAAGTCAGATATGCCCTCAAATCCCTTCTCAGAATCCTATAACAGCATATGATCTAGAATTAAAAGCATGAACCCAGAAGTTTAGCAGTAGTAAAGTGGCGATAGTGTTATCTAAATTTAGTAGATAATGTATTCATGGGACTAGTTGTATGAAAGGTGAACCAGTAGTCTTGAAATAGTGTATACAAGAATTTAAGTTTAATGATTTGAAATTTAGTATGATGGTGTGGGTGTGATATAGAGGTGTACCTCAGGTGATATAGGATTGTATTATTTATGATTTTTTATAGTGTGAGTTCTTAGATATTACCCTTGAGTTTCTAAGTGTGAATAAGGCTAGTCGTGTAGTATATGATATTTTTACCAGATAAGCTATGGGTTATAGGTTGTTGATATTTGGTATTTTGGTGTAATGGTGATTCTCATGGTTTAGGGAGAAATATAAGTTTAGAGATATGATATTAGTAGGCTATGAAGGAAGTTAGTATAGTTCATTGGAATTTTACAGATATCTATGTTAAGTGTTAGAATCTAAGTTTAAATCTTTGATAATTGATCTAATAGAAAGAAGAGTTGAAATTCTAGATGGTGTGAATAGATGGTATGGTAATACTCCTATAGATTCTAAGTTAGTAAGTATATAAGTTGTTACATGATGACTAGTGGTGCTATAGAAAGTCAATAGATTTATCTTATAAGGAAGTACTAGCAGCGGGTTTTATACTTTTTGATGCAGTCTTTTAGGGTGAATTTATTATTAATGTGTAATGTTATATCTTGGACTCTAGAGTAAAGTGGTTATAGTTCAGTTTAGAGTTTATTAAATGGGTCCACCAACTTAGAATAATGGCTTAAAGCAAAAGGGGAGATGATAGAACAAGAAACCAAGTCAGGCTCTTAGATTCTAGTAGTGATGCTAGTGTGTTGTAGAACAACACTAGGGGAGGAAGATGCCCGATATATTCTTATCTCAGTGCAAAGTTTTGTACTTCAATCATTACAAAATCTACTCATGCTTTACATGTCAACTCCATGATCATAGCTCATATTCATGCACTTTATATTGAATTAAGTATGCTTCTAGTTCTTAGTAGTGTAAGGAGTTCTAGTTCACTCAGTAGTACGAATCATATTCCATGAAATTATGAACTCCAATCTTAGGTCATACAGATCATGACTCATGTACTCATACATTACAGTATACTCAGTTCCCATATCTCATGGTTCACTCTTAATGACTAAAAAAATTTAGATTATGCCATGTATATCCTCAGTTTGATATCTCTAATGAATTCATGCTTTTGGTACTCTATTCCTCAGGCCTCAGTGAAGTGTCAAAGTTATGCATAGTATTCTTTTATGCTTCAGGTCCTCATGTTCTAACTTTTCAGTGACTTTTTCTTATGAAATGATAGTGGTGATGAACAATTGTTTATATGGGAGATAGTGCATGTTTTATGTTGGGGAAATATTTTTGTATGTTTTTTTTATCTAAGTCTATAAGTGTGAAGGAAGATTGAGGCAAAGCTTTTGGTATGTGTCAGGGTTAGTTGAGAATTCCATGTGTGTCATCTTAAGAATAATGCAAGAAAGTTGTTATTAATAGAAGTATTAGAGAATATGGGGAAGATGCTTTGGTGGGTTGTTTGCCTAGATGTTTGTATGTAGTTATAATGATGGGCTTGAATGTCATGTTGGTATATAAGTAGATGGGGGCATTGTGTGCTAGTGAATCCTAGTAAGAGGTTGAATTTAGTTGTTGAAGTGGTAAGAGAAATTATTCTTAAGATGAGAGCTGTGAAAATGCACAGGGTATCGAATTTATGGTTCGGAGTAGTGTTATGGTGTTATTTGTAGTACATTGTGATTTCGAGTTAGGCCTGAACATGGTGGAGTATGTAGTTCAACTTAGACTTTGGCTAAAGTAGTTATATGTATCCATGTGAGAAGATATTTAAGCAAAAAATTATAGTTTAGGGAGTATTTTTGAAGTGTGGATAAGCTTGAAAGTTAGCAGTTGCATTGCCTTAGGACTAGTAATTCTATCCTAGCTTATGTTTTATAGGACTATGTTCCATGTTACAGAGTTATAGCCATATTTAGATTCCTTTCTCAAATATATTATTTGGATTATGCCCAAAATTCTTTTCTCCCTAATGTTATTAGAAAGTCTTGCAAAAAGTGTCGAAAAATACTCTAGTTGAGTTTAAACTTTCAGTATAATTCAGTCCTTATAGCTAGCAATTCAGTTTAGCAATTAGACAGATAAACTCCTATGGTTTTTCATCTTTCCATCAAGTCTTACTATCCTAAATTTCGTGAGTATAGATATTCCATGAGGTAAATTATTCACATCCATGAAAACTGCAAATTTATTTCAGTTTATGCATCATGTCACTGATTTAGATATTTAGTCATGACTCAGTTCATACATGTAACGACCTAAAAATTTGATGTACTATGTGAAATTTATGATTTTGCATGATTTGATTATTTTACCCCTCCCCGTAGTTGCATTATGATATTCCTGGGGTGTGGGAGTGATTGACATGATTCTTGATGCATTTTAATATCATTTATGCAATATTATGGTTTTTATGAGTTCGAGAGCCTTATTTTGGACTTATGTGGATATATTTTGATCTGTACAATGGATGACTGAACGGAATGCACTAGCAGTTCTGAAATATCGATTTTGGGGTAGTTAGACCTTTGGTTTGGGTCCCAATGCTCCCGATCTCATTTCAACCTATTGATTAGAAAGTTGAAAAATTGGAAATATGAGTGTGGGACCCACATTTGATTGAATTGAGCTCGGATAGAAAATATAAATTTGCCAGTAGATCCATAATGTTGAGTTTAGGGTGTTAGCATATTTGGTATGATTTTATGGCTTTTAAATCTCATTTCAACCCTCGGTTTAAAAACTTATAATTTTAGGTTTCGGGAGTCAACTTTATGAAAATGACATTTTTTGGAAAATCTGATATCACCAACATGTCCGGAATGTTGAATTTAGTATGGTTGAATAGTTCATTTGTATGTATCAGACTCCAAACGAATTTCGAGCATCCCGTCAAAGTCCGTTTGAACTTGGAAAAAATGCAGCTTTTTACTTAGCTGGTGCAGAAAATCTACACCATTTAAATCAGTTTTGGACCCATTTTTTTCCTTATTTTTCATCTTGTCTCTTGAGAGTTAAACTCTAAATAGTTTGAGAGTTTAAAAGTGAAGCTTGTGGATCTTGGAAAGATAGATTAACATCTATTTCTTTATTTTATTACGGATTTAAGGTAAGAATTCATTGTTTTTCTTAACAATTTCTTGATAAATTCCTCAAAATCCCAAAAATTTTAGGGCATGATTTTAAACCAAAATTTTACTCTTTTCACTTGAATAATATTTTTATATAATAATTACTAGTTTTTCATCAATTTAACCTTCAGAACAACTCCGATTTTTATTTTAACCAGGATTTCAAAGATTTTACCCGGTAAAGCTTAAAATTATTTTTCTTCAATTTGAACCCCTTTTTTGACTCGATTTAAATTGGGCTTTCAGATGTAGGTTACTAAAATTATGGTGAACATATTTTTGAAGTAAAGTTTTGATTTTTCCCTTCCTTTTCAAAAATCCATTTTGGGGGTCTGTTTTGACCCTAAACAAAAAATAGTAAATATGGGTGTCATTGATCTTGTATTGATGCGTAGATTTCATATTTGATATTTTTATTAAAGTTCGGGATTATTCGTGAAAATTAAGGTCACGGGTTCAAGTGTAGCAAACCTGCATCGGCTTTCGAGGTAGGTTCTGGTTTAACTCTTCAGACTGGGCTGGATAGTAAATGATGATACAAAATGCATATTAAGGGTGAGAACTAATCATGAAAAATGGCTATCTATGTATTTTTCCCGTGGGGGGGGGGGGGCCTATATGTGATGTAATTGTCAAAATTGAAATATTATGTGATATGTTTGACCATGTGGGGTCCTATGTGATATTGATAGCCTTGAATACATGTAAATAATTAGATTTTGTTGTTTAATGTGGTACCATTGGTGTATTATAATTATATTCATACTTTATTGGCATATGAGACATGTGAAAATTCATGGATAAAACGAAAATAATAAGTGGATATTGGCTTATGTGGTTATGGAAATGTATCATTGTGGTTGATTGTAGAAATATATCATGTTATTGGTTATGGAAATACTCATTGTGATTGGTTGTGAGCTTTACATCTTCATATCATACTCATTCATGAAATATTGGTACTACCGTGGCAACATCTGAGAAACACTGGCAACACCTTTTTAAAAATATTGTTACACCTTATAAAACCCTTTCCGAGGGATATGCCAAAAATGATATATGAGATATGTGGATTGTATATCGGTTGATGAACCCCTCATGGGTCCTACATCGGTAAGTTTTAGTTCCAGAGGTGTATACGGGGATTATACGATGATTCCGGTGGTTGTGCGACGACCTCGTGCATCATCATCATCAGCATCATATACATTGCACTTACTTTATTGTATTTATGTTGTGTTGTATTGCCTTATTGACTTGTCATCTATGTATTTGTCTTACCTTCGTTTACTTGTATTTGATGATCTTGTATTGTTCTATTTATATGTAACATAATGTATACTTGTGTTCAATATCTTGGTATGTTGCTGTAATATATGTGAGATATATTAGAACTGTTTGTGCAAGTAGTGTGGGCTACCATTGTGAGACATTTTCTGATTGCAGGTGACGTGCCCTTAGTGCTATTTTGTATTTTTTACTACTTTGCTTGGTTGGCCTATGATACCTAATGATCACAAGTGGACCGTACTCATGCCTACTGCGCCCTTTCGGTGTAGGCCTTAGATCGAGTGCGCCTCAGCTTGATTGACTCGGGTGATTGTTAGAGCTTCCAAGGTAGCGGCTAGACATTCATGCGTCCGAAGTTCACCTCTATCTTTCTAAAGTAGTTATGTCTTTATTAGTATTCCAAGACAGATATTATTCCTTTGTGGTTATTTTTCTTATGTATTTGACTCTTGGATTATATTAGTAGTTTTTACACTATTGACACCTGGTTTTGGGTGTGTTTGGTATTTTGAATAAGTTCTTTTCGTGTTGTTATGATTACATATATGGTTAGGCTTCATTCTAAAAGCCTTACCTTGGAATATTTATGTCTTTTCCTATTTTGTATCAGTCTGGGTGATAGGCTTACTTATTAAGGTACACTGCGACAAGTGCCATCATGACCCTCGTTATTGGGTCTTGATAAATTGTATCAGAGCAGCCAGGTTTCATTGGTCTCAACGGTGTAAGGACGGGATGTCTAATAGAATCTCGCAGATTGGTACGTAGAGGTCTATATCTATCTTTGAGAGGCTATAGGATGTCTTTAGGAAACTTCCCTTATTTTATTCCTTATCATGCAAATTCTTTCATATCTTGTGTTTTGAGTTGTGTTTCACTCTTTCTGCACGAATGGTGTGGCTTATACTATATATCAGTTGGGAGATGCTATGAGAAATTAGTGGATATAATTTGTCAGTTGTAGGCTTGTTGATGCTCCTGATTTGTCATGGGATCAGTTTATTGGTGCCTTTCTGGAGAGATTTATGTCTTTCAGTTTGAGAGATTATATGCGGGATGAGTTTGATCATTTGGAGCAAGGCTCTATGATAGTTGTTGAGTATGAGCCATTCTTCCATGCCCTATTTAGATATACCTTTAATAGTAATTCCACAGAGTTTGAGTAGATATAAAGTTTGTAAAGTATTTGGATATCTCTCTTTAGTTGACTATATCTCAGATAATTATGATTAGGGATTTTTTTAGAGTATTGTGGATCATGCTAAGATGACAGAGGGCATTCTTAGTGCATCTTAGGAAGGTGCCAAGAGGGTACATCATTTTGGTAAGTTCAGGAGTTAGACCTCTCGAGGCAGATATTTTAGAAGTTCTCGTGGATATCGTGGTAGGACAGTATAGGTGACTTTATAGAGTTCAGCTAGTGGATCATCTAGTTTACCAGTTCAGGGTGACCATTCGGGCTCAGTTGTTCTTTCTCTTATTGAGACTGGTCATAGAGGTTGCTATGTCTGTGATAAGGTTGGCCATGTGGCCAAGGACTATTCTTATCGTGTGTTTAGATCTATTCTTATTTCAGCTGTGAAAGGTAGGTGTTCTACCAAAGGTGCAAGAGATAGAGATAGTAGAGCTCATGTTGGTTCTTGTGGGGCTACTCAGCCAGTTGGCAGTGACAAATAATGTTGCGCTATATAAGTCAAATATAAGGTGGAGGCTTCAGATGTTGTGATCGGAGGTACCATTCCATTTGTTTCAGACCTGCATCTTATTATTTGATCTTGGATTGACTTTTTTCTATGTGTCTATATATTTTTCTTTGGGTTTTGATTCTGTTAGGGAGCCTCTTGCCATGCCTATTCATGTATCTACTCTGGTAGGTGATTCTTTAGTGATGGATCGGGCGTACCAATCTTGTGTTGTGACTTTTACCGGGCGTGATACTTTGGTAGACTTACTTGTGTTAGACATGGTCAATTTTGATGCTATTTTAGGTATAGATTGGTTGGCTCCTTCTCATGCCGTCCTAAATCGTTATGCCAAAACTGTGGCTTTAGCTTCGTCGGGTGTACCAAGGATAGCTTAGAAAGGTATACTTCATTCAGGTTCTAAGAGGGTCATATCTTATATTCAGGTTCGTAAATTGGTTAAGATAGGATATTTATCTTACTTGGCCATATTCGTGACACTAGTGTTATTTCACCTCATTCCTTGGATTCTGTTTGTGTCGTCTATGAGTTTATGAATGTATTCCATACGAACTTATTTGGTATACCTCCAGATTGAGATATTGATTTCAGTATTAATGTTGAGCTTGGCACCAAGCCCATTTCTATTCCTCCTTATAGGGTGACCCTAATATAGTTGAAGAAACAGAAGGATTAGTTGCAAGAGTTGTTGGATAAGGGGTTTATCCGAGCTAGTATTCTACCTTGGAGTGCGCTTGTCTTGTTTATGAAGAAAAAGAATGGGTCTATATAGATATGTATTGATTATTGGTAGTTGAATAAGGTGATAGTTAAGAATAAGTATCCTCTTTCTTGCATCGATGATTTGTTTGATCAACTTCAGGGTGCCACAATATTTTCAAAGATTGATTTGAGATTCAGTTATCACTAGTTGAGGATTAGAGCTTCGGATATTTTGAAAATAGCCTTTTGGACTCGATATGGTCATTATGAGTTCTTGGTCATGTCTTTTGGGTTGACCAATTCCCTTGCTACATTCATAGAGTTGATGAACCGAGTGTTTCAATTGTATCTTGACTCTTTTGTTATTGTATTTATAGGTGATATCTTGTTTTATTCCAAGAGTGATGTTGAGGATGAGGAGCATTTGTGGATTGTGCTTTAGAGATTGAGGGATAAGAAGTTGTATGCTAAGTTCTCTAAGTAGGAGATTTGGTTGGAGTTTCTTTCTTTCTTGGGTCATGTGATGACTAAGAAAGGTATTATGGTTGATCCAGCCAAGGTTGTAGCGGTTCGTGATTGGGCTAGACCTACTTCACCTACTGAGATTTGGAGTTTTAGCTTGGCCAGGTATTATCGGTGTTTTTTGAGGGTTTATCTTCAATTTGGAGTTTCTTTGACCAAGTTGACTCAGAAAAAGATTTTATTCTAGTAGGATGATGTTGTGAGGCGAGATTTCAAAAGCTCAAGGATTTGTTGACTTCATCTCCTATTTTGGCTTTACCCAAGGAGGGCATGAGTTTTATTATCTTTTGTGATGCTTCAGGTGTTGGGTTGATGCAGGAGGGCAAGGTAATTATGTATGCGTCTCATCAAGATTGGAGCCTCATGAGAGAAATTATCCTACCCATGATTTGGAGTTGTGCGCAGTTGTGTTTGCCTTGATATTATAGAGGCACTACTTGTATGGAGTCCATTGTGAGAGACCATTGTAGCCTTCAGTACTTCTTTACCAGAAAGATCTTCATATGAGGCAGCACCGTTGGCTTGAGTTGCTTAAGGATTATGAATTGACTATTCTCTACCATCCGAGCAAGGCTAATGTGGTTGAGGATGACTTGAGCCAGAAGTTGACTAGCATGGGTAGTTTGACATATCTTTTGACCCAGGAGAGGCCTTTGGCCTTAGAGGTTTAGTTTTTAGCTAACCAAATGGTTAGGCTAGATATTTCAACACCTGGGTGTGTTTTCTTTTCATTTGTAGAGGCTAAATCTTCTTTGATGGAGAAGATCTGAGCTCATCAGTTTGATGATGTTGGATTGATGTCGATTCGAGATAAGGTATTGAGTGAGGAGACTAAGGAAGCCTCACTTGATTCAGATAGAGTATTAAGGATTAGGGGCCGAGTTTGTATGTCGAGAGTGGTGATTGGATTAGGTTGATCTTGGAGGAGGCCTATTATTTCAGATATTTTATCCATCCAGGTGTGACTAAGATGTATCATGATTTTAGGTAGCACTACTGGTGGGGTGGTATGTTGTCAGTGGGTTGAAGTCGAGCATATGAGACCTGGTGGTTTACTTCGGAGGTTACCCATTCTTGAGTGGAAGTGGGAACACATCACCATGGACTTTGTGACTGGTTTACCTCGTGCATCTCATGGTTCTAACAGTGTTTGGATCATCGTGGATCGATTGAACAAGTTAGATTATTTTATTCTTGTTCAGGTCTCATTTAGTGCTGAGAGGTTGGCCCGTATCTATATTCGTGAGATTGTGTGTCTGCATGGTGTGCCAGTGTCCAATATTTCAGATCGAGGTCCTGTGTTCACATCTCACTTTTGGAAGACTTTTCAGGATGAGTTAAGTACTCAAGTGGATCTTAGTACAGTGTTTCACCCCAGACTAATGGATAGTCAGAGCGGACTATACAAGTTTTGGAGGATATGCTTCACGCTGCGTGATGGATTTTGGTGGCCAGTGGGAGCAGCATTTGGCTTTAGCAAAGTTTGCCTATAATAATAGCTACCGTTCCAATATTGATATAGCTTCTTTTGAGGTGTTGTATGGTAGGTGTTGTCGCTCTCCAGTAGGTTGGTTCAATGTTTCAGAGGTGAGACCTCGAGATACGGACTTTCTTCGTGAGTCTTTGGATACAGTTTAGGTAATTCAGGATAGACTTAGAGCAGCTCAGATGTGGCAGAAGTGTTATGCTGATCGTAGACTTTGTGCCTTGAGATTTGATGTTGGTGATCGTATTTTTCTTTAAGTTTCACTCATGAAGGGTGTGATGAGGTTTGGGAAGAAGGGCAAGCTTAGCCCTAGGTATATTGGTCCATTTGATATTCTTCGGACTGTTGGTGATGTGGATTATGAGTTGGCTTTGCCTCTTGATCTATCAGTTGTTCTCCAGTTTTTCATGTTTGTATGCTTCGTCGTTATATTCCAGAAGAGTCCCATGTCACTCATTGGGAGTTAGTTCAGTTAAATGAGTGGTTGTCCTTTGTTGAGGAGTCAATTTCCATTTTGGCTAGGGATGTTAGGCGGTTGTGCTCTAGAGTGATCCATGTGGTTAAGGTCCTGTGGCGACATCGACCTGTAGATGAGGCTACTTGGGAGGTTTAGTATGATATGCGTAGTTCCTATCCCCAGCTTTTCATTGATTCAGGTATTTCTTTGACTTAATTCGATGACAAACTAGATTTTTAGTGGTGGATGATGTAACAACTTAAAAATTTGATGAAATATGTGAAATTTGTGATTTTGTGTGATTTGACTATTTTACCCCTCCCCGTAGTTGGATTATGATATTTCTGGGGTGTGGGAGTGATTGGCAAGATTCTTGATGCATTTTGGTATCATTTTTGCAATATTGTGGTTTTTATGGCTTCGAGAGCCTTATTTTGGACTTATATGGATATATTTTGATCCGTGTGACGGATGACCAAACAGACTGCGCCAGTAGTTCCAAAATATCAATTTTAGGGTAGGTATATCTTTGGTTCGGGTGCCAGTGCTCCCGAGCTCATTTCGACCTGTTGATCGAAAAGTTGGAAAATTGAAAATATAGGTGTGGGACCCACATTTGATTGAAATGACCTCAGATAGAAAATTCGACTTCGCCAGTAGATCTAGAATGTTGATTTTAGAGTATTAGAATGTTTGGTATGATTTTATGGATTTTAAATCTCATTTCGACCCTCGGTTTAAAAAATTATAATTTTGGATTTCGGGAGTAAACTTTATGAAAATGATATTTTTTGGAAAATCTGATATCACCAACGCGTCCAAAATGTCGAATTAGTATGGTTGCATACTTTGTTTGTATATATCAGACTCCGAATGTATCCCGAGCATCCCATCGAAGTCCGTTTGGACTTACGATAAAAAAACAACTTTTTACTTAGCTGGAGCAGAAATTTGCTCCACTTAAATCAGTTTCGGGCCTTTTTTTTCCTCATTTTTCATTTTGTCTCTTGAGAGTTAAACCCTAAATAGTTTGATAGCTAAAAAGTGAAGCTTGTGGATCTTGGGAAGATATATTAACATCTATTACTTGATTTTATTACGGATTTAAGGTTAGGATTTACCCCTTTTCTTAAAATTTCTTGATAAATTCCTCAAAACCCTAAAAATCTTAGGGCATAATTTTAAATCAAAATTTCACGCTTTTCACTTGAATAATACTTATATATCATAATTACTAGTTTTTCATCAATTTAACCTTCAAAACAACTCCGATTCTTGATTATAACCCGGATTTCAAAGATTTTACCCGGTAATGCTCAAAAATGTTTCTTCTTCAATTTGAACCCCATTTTGACTCGATTTAACTTGGGCTTTCAGACGTAGGTTCCTAAAAGTATGAGGAACATGTTTTTAAAGTAAAGTTTTGATTTTACCATTTTTTTTGGAAACCATTTTAGGGGTCGGTTTTGACCCCGAATAAAAAATAGTCAATATGGGTATCGTTGGTCATGTATTGATGCGTAGATTTCATATTTGATATTTTTAGTAATGTTCGGGATTACTCGTGAAAAGTAAGGTCGCTGGTTCAAGTGTAGCGGACCTGTATCGACTTTCAAGATAGGTTATGGCTTAACTCTTCAGACTGGTCTGGGTAGTAAATAATGATACAAAATACATGTTAATGGTGAGAAATAATCATGAAAAATAGCTATCTATGTGTTGTGCCCGTGTGGGGATCTATATGTGATTGAGATATTATGTGATATGTTTGATCGTGTGGGGTCATATGTGATATTGATAGCCTTGAATATATGTGAATAATTGATTGTGTAGTTTAATGTGGTACCATTGGTTTATTTTGATTATATTCATACTTTATTGGCATATGAGACATGTGGAAATTCATGGATGAAACGAAAATAATAAGTGAATATAGGCTCATGTGGTTGTGGGAATGTATCATTGTGGTTGGTTGTAGAAATATATCATGTGATTAGTTGTGGAAATACTTATTGTAATTGGTTTTGAGAATTACATCTTCATATCATACTCATTCATGAAACATTGGTACCACTGTGGCAATATCTGAGAAACACTGGCAACACTTTTTTAAAATATTGTAACACCTTATAAAACCCTTTCTGAGGGATACACCGGAAAGGAGATATGAGATATGTGGATTGTAAATGGGTTGAAAAACCCCCCATGGGTCCTACATCGGGAAGTTTTAGCTCCGTAGGTGTATACGAGGATTGTGTGATGATCCCGGAGGTTGTGCGACGACCTCATGCATCATTATCATCATCATTATCATACACATTGCACTTACTTTATTGTGTTTATGTTGCGTTGTATTGCCTTGTTGACTTGTTATCTATGTATTTGTCTTACCTTCCTTTACTTGTATTTGATGATCTTGTATCTAAATGTTCTCTCTTGTTCTATTTATATGTGACATAATGTATACTTGTTTTCAATATCTTGGTATGTTACTGTAATATATGTGAGATATATTAGAACTGTTAGTGCAAGCGGTGTGGGCAACCATTGTGGGATATTTTCTGATTGGTGGTGACGCGCCTTTAGTGTATATTTGGCATATGTTCTTACTACTTTTCTTGGTTGGCCTATGATACCTACTGAGTACAAGTGGATCGTACTCATGCCTACTGTACCCTTTCGGTGCAGGCCTTAGCTCGAGTGCGCCTCAGGTTGATTGACACAGGCGATTGTTGGAGCTTCCAAGGTAGCGGTTGAACATTCATGCATCCGAAGTTCACCTCTATCTTTTTAAAGTAGTTATGTCTTTATTAATATTCAAAGACAGATATTATTCCTTTGTGGTTATTTTTTATGTATTTGACTCTTGGATTGTATTAGTAGTTCTTACATTATTGACACTTGGTTTTAGGCATTTTTGGTATTTTAGATAAGTTCTTTTCGTGTTGTTATGATTACATATATGGTTTGGCTTCATTCTAGAAGCCTTACCTTGCGATATTTATGTATTTTCCTATTCCGTATCAGTTTGGGTGATGGGCTTACTTGTCAAGGTACGCCTCGACAAGTGCCATCATGACCCTCATTTTTGGGTCATGACAATACGTGTTTAGTGCATGATCTCAGTTTTCTAAGTATTCCAGATCAGACATTATGATACCCTTTGTACGACTACAGTCTCGTTGTCTAATGATTCATTCTTACGTAAAGTACTTGATGAAGCATTTTTCTTTTGGTTCCTATATGTGTTTTGTTGAGGAACAATTCCTAATAAGAAGTTACGTGTTTTTTTCCCTCCTTAGTAACTCTTGGGATTTTTATTATGTCAGTTATCCCTTTGAAGTTCTATATGTATGATTGTATCATGAACATTTTAAGTGACTTCTAAACTCTCAGCATAAATCTGCTCCTTACAATCAATAGAGTCAAGTCAGCTAAGAAATTAGTTTCAAGATAGAAGTTTTTAATGTTTCAGCTCAGCTACCCTTCATTAGCAGACATGTCATGTGTACATTATTCCATATTTCTAAAACTTTAAAAAGTTTCTACGATCACTCGAGAACGAATGATTCCAAGGGAGAGATAGTGTAACACCCCATATTTTTGGATTGGAACCATCATTCCTACGTGTATAAGCTCAAGACTAATGATTTATATTTGAATACATATGTCATGATCTTTATCCTAGTGTAAGTGTGTAGCACCCCATACTTTTACCTAACTTAAATTTATCCCAAAAATGTCAAAGAATTTATTTAAGTATGAATACACTTTTATTCATGTGGAATTTTCAACATTTTGACTTTTAATTATGTGGGAAATTGAATAAGCTTTCCGTCGATATAAAATTCGCCCATATCCGACTCCCGGGCGAAGAGTTATAGCCATTTTAGTAAGATAGTGTGCCACCTGACCCATCAGTGCCTCGTGGAGCCAGCCAAAATGTATATTGTCAAAAACCAGTGAGCCTCCGCGATATTGGCGCTTTGCTCCAAGGCTCAATTTCGAATTGTCCTTTTCCAGTGTTCCAACGTGATACCACCGCATCGCTGTGAGCTTCCAGGTCGCAACCAAGGTTTCAACGCAATTCCACTACGTTGTGCCACCATGAAATTTCCTAGTTGTCATTTTCCAGTGGATTGGCACGATAGTGGTGCATCGCGCTAGGGGTCTAGATCGAAAAAATTTCATGAAAACTTAAAGTTGTGCCCAGGGTTAAAACAGTCTTTCCCCATGATTTTAATTCGTCCAGATATGGGATTTATCCCTAAAAACATTTAAATCCTTCATTATTCACTTTTTCCCAAAATTAAAAGTTAATTCTCTCTCAAGAAAACAAACCCTGGCTCTTAATAATCAAGGTCAATCCCAAGAATTTCTCCAAGAACTCCATGAAACTCTCAAATTAAGGTATGTTAGATGTTTATCCATGGATCCTTACCTTCCATGGAGCTCAAGAATCCTTTTTCAAAATACAAGATTTATGATTTATGATTTCTATGTTTGAATTAGATTGAATTCTTGTTCATGATGTTGTTTGTGTTTTAATCCATCATTTAGATTACAAGTTCTAAGAATTGATTCTAGTATGTGTTGAATTACATGATATTTATGATAACCCTTTAATTTACAAGTTGATTACTGTAACCATGTTAACTCTAAGTGTTTATGATTTAATGAACCAAGTATGCTTCTCATGTGTTTGATAAATTGTCTACGAGAATGAAATAATGCCATTATAGCAGGCTAACAAGTATTCCCCATCCATGTACAAGTTAATGCATTACAAGTGTTTGATGAAATGTCTCTATGAATGAATTATGACCAAGTGAACATTGTTATGTTATTCAAGATGATGCTTTGCTTTACTTTTAATGCTATCGAGTCCTGGAGGTATTTAATACCCGACAATTTAGCTATTTACCTAGAACCAGTGTCAGTGATCGGATAGTATCAGTCATGTCACGATCAGTAGTACTCTCAGTTAGTTACGAAACTCAGTAGAACTCAGTCAGTTACAAAACTTAGGAAAACTCAGTAAACTCTATATCAGTCCAGTCTGATTTAGTATAATCAGATCAGTGTCTTTTAGTTCAAAGTAGGATTCAGCACCGAGCGAGCCTAGGGATGGGGTCTCACCCGTTAGCTAGGACTGGGTCCCTATGAGCAATCCCCAAGTTCCAAAACTACGTAGCCAGCATAGGTTATGATATGTCACCCGTTTGATAGGACTGACATACTAGGGATCACCCGCTAGTTTAGGACTGATCTCAGGTGTCACTTGTTATTTAGGACTGACTCTACAAAAATTGTCATTACCCGTGGCACAGTGCTGACACACTTTCACTAGGGTTACAGATTAGAACAGGTATATCGGTTAGATGATTACCTTCCACAGTTTAAGTTTTAGTCTTTAGTCTAGAACTCAGTTCAGTTTAGTTCTACAGGATCAGGACTGTCAGACACAGTCAATCAGTATCAGTAAATCAGTTAGCACTAACTTTAGATATCAGTTATACAATTATCAGAACTCAGTACTTAGCTTCAAAAAATCTCAATTATAGTATACATGTACTCTTATATTCAGTTACTCTATATCATTTATTCAGTTATTGTTCATGCATATGAACCATTGCATTCAGCCTTACCTCATTTAGCAAAGTAGTATATTCCCACATACTGATCGCATACCCATTTCTTGTGCTATGATGTTTTATATCATAGGTTCGGATGCTCAGGTTCCTGACCGTGCTTAGCCAGATTTAGCCAGCAGTAGCAGATTTAACAGTGAGTCCTCATCTATTGAGGATATGCTTTTTATTTCAGTATTTTAGTTTAGCAGTAACTCAGAAGTCGAAGTTAGTTAGGGTCTTGTCCCATCAACTCCAATTTTCAGATAGATTTAGTTAGAGATTTTTCAGACTAGATTTTCGAACAGTATTTAGTTTTACAGATGTTATATTTTATCAGTATTTAATATGTTTTGATCCTTATGGTATTTTAGCCCATTTTTTCACATTAATTATAGTATTATTATTCAGTGCTCACAACATATATCATTCATGGGTTAGCTTGTGGTCCTTTGGGGTCATACTCACCGTGTGATGACTAGGGGGTAGTCCCAAGTCATTACAAAGTGCTTATGAGGTGAAAAATCTTCATAGAATCACTTAGAGCAAAGTTGATCTAAGAGTCTTCGATTCGGCCAAATTTTCGTATTTGATTCTACTAGGGTCAACTTTGAATGTGTATAACTTTTGACATATATGGAAGCTTGTAGCTCAATACCAACCAAAGGATAGAAAATTGAGTTAGCTTTCCAACAATACCAATTTTCCCTTTATTTGATACTCGAGTGAAAAGTAATGACTATTTCTGTGAGAAAAAGTAAGGGTTTGCGATAGCCCCGTACTGCGAAGGGTATGCCCTCAGAATAGGGGTCGCGTCACGAGGGATACTCCCTGGGAATAGGGGTCTGCCACTAGGGCTAGTCCCCCACTATTCTAGCTTCCTATGGGCTAAGGGGTAATTCGGTTTTTTCTCCTCAACCCCAATCATCCAAAGCACGACTTATAATACCCTAAAGGGCATTATTTTTCCATAATCATCAAAACAACTCATGTAGAAACTCTCCCCCTTCCCAAGAATGAAGAATTCAAGCCTCTCTTCCCAAGAATCCAAGAGTTCAAGCTTTCAAGTTCAAGAATTCTTCAAGAACTGAGGTATGTGGAGTATTCATCAATGGGTTCCTTTCATCTATTAAGCCCAAAAACTCTCGTTTTGGTTCAAGTATGGATTTTACTCTAATTTATGAACATCTTCCATGTAAATTATGAAATTTATTCATGTCTTGTTTTGCATTTAACTTATGCTAATAGTTTTATCCCATGTGAATCATCTTCCTACATGCTTGAAGTTCCAAAGCCCTAGGTCATGTTTAGTTAACATCATGTAAAAATTCTCAAATAATGCTTTAAACTGTATAAACATGATATTTTATTTTACCAAGGTTAACTTTTTCCCATATTTACATTCATGAAATTTATCAGACTAGTGAAATATCTCATATTTTGGGCCTTTGAATTATGATTTTACGTCACTGTTTTAAGTGTTGTTATCGATGTTTTGTAATATTCCTTACTTGCAGGTTATGAACACCTAATACCTACATGTTTACTTATGTTTCAGACTTTTCAAGTAATGAGTCAATTAACTCATGACTTAATTGTTAAATTCAGCTTGTTATGATCATGTTAAGCATTATCAGTTTACATGTTTATGATTACTTTGGACATTGTATGCACAGATGTTTTTATTAAAACACCATGACCTGAGCTTATCTTATCAGCTTTAGTGTGTGCACCAGTTAGTATTTTAGAGTCTTTCAGTTGGGAGTAGGATTTACAACTGAGTAGGAAGGGTGCGTTCTGCGCAGCCTACTTCCCCAAAAACTACGTGCCACCATAGGTTTAGGGGCTTCGCCCGAGAGTGTTTCCCCTTGCACAATATTGGCTCTGTTTAGTGATCACTCTAGTATTAGGTTCTACTCCAATGGCAAGGATAAAATAGCCCTCCTCAATGTGGGTCATACGTTGGACTCCATGATAGCTCACATGGTTTGTGTCGGTAACTTGTAGCTCCTACGATTTCAGTCATTATTCTATTTATCTCAATTTAAGTTTGTTTGACCGAGTAGATAGATTTTAGTATTTATTTAGTCAATTTTACAGCTTATTTTTGTTATATAGATATTCAGATCATTTCAGTACATGCGTTACTTGGTCTTGCATTCTCAGTATTCATACATGATCCTTAATTTAGTTTTACAGCATGTTTAGCTTTACATGATATTTACATATAGTATTTATGTTTCTACAGCTTCCCAAATTTACAGAATTATTTTTGTCTCATGATTTATATGACTTACAGTATTCACATATAACCATGTTTTAAATGTATGTTTCAGCAAATAACTTATGGTCCTCAGTTTTAAAGTATGTTTTAAATATTTATATGATTTGGTACATGCCTCCATATACTCAATACATTCTAATATACTGACCGCATATATGTGTTTGTGGCTATATTCCTTTATAATGTAGGTACCAGATGTAGTCAATACATCAAGGTCAGACTGTTCTCAGCATTCAGCCAACAGATGATGCGTTTCCTTATTTTGAGGACTCCACTCCATTGTAGTTCATGTGTTGTATTTTTATTATCCATATTTATTGATTAGTGGTAGTTGTAGGCATGTCCTAGATATCTATTGTCAGTATAGTAGAGGCTTCATAGAAAGCCAGTCAGAATCATGATATGTAATCCAAGTTCTTTCTTCAATCTTATCATATTGTAAACTTTATTAGTATTATATTTATTCTAATTTTCTCATGATTATGTTTCCGCACAACAAATTTAGATATGATATACATTCTAAATCAGTTTCTCAAGTATCATATCAGTTTATGGTTATCTTGGGGTCACTTATGGTTTTAAACACCGTGTTATGACTACGGGGTAGTCTCGGGTCGTGACAATTAGGGTTTATGGGACTTAAGGCATGAGCAAAATTGTCAATTCTTGACCAAAGAGGGCATTTAAATATCCCTTCCTTAGCCCTCGGTTCAATTAATCAAGAACACATGGGCCGTCATTGCAGCATCATGATTGCTATACACCTTTCGCAATTGCGGTACTTTTTCTGCACCAGATGACGGCGAAAACTTGGAATAAATTCCAAGTTTTGACCAATGTCTAGGGATGCATATGGAGGCCAATATGAGCAAAGGAAATATCTAACCACTCTAATTTTGATATTCTAGATGTGTGGTGAAGTTAAATTTTCCATCCGAGGTTGTTTCAACCAAATATGGGTCCCACACCCGAATTTCTAATTTATCGACTTTCCAACTAATAGGTCAAAATGAGTTCAAGTGCAGTGGGACCCAAAACAAAGGTCTACCAAACTTAAAATCGATATTCCAGAGCTACTGAAACAGTTAAAATTTGCATCCAATATTGTTTTATTGATTTTTTTTTGGTGGCCATTTGTAACCAATAAAGACTTCTAAATAAGGAAATGGTTTTAAAAACCCAACAAACTTCTCGATAACCGAACTATCAGTTCCAGCAAGTCATAAATGACTTGGGTAGATATGGAAAAGCTCTAAAGGTGAAAATAAGTGAAATCACAAGAAATGACCTCAAGGGTCAATACAATATCCACTACTGAGGAACTTTCATCCTCGAAAGTTAAAGATTAAAAAAATACATACAGTTATGAACATGTGAGGATAGCCCACGTCTCACTTTTGATCTCTCAAGTGGCCTCCTCCACTGGGTGGTTATTCCATTGAACCTTAATTGCAAGAATCTCTTTGGTACGCAGCTGCCTCACATCATAAGCCAAAATAAGCATGGGCTCCTCCTCTGTAACGTCTCGAGTCTGCACCCTAGATGCCACACGATGCTCTCGATCCTGAGGGACCATAAGCTAACCCTTGATCTATTAACTTCTATGAGCACTGAATAATAATACTATAAAAATATGGAATATAGGCCGAAATTCCATAAGGTTTACAATCTGAATACTGAAAATAATAATATCTGATAAAACATCTGAATCTAAAATACTGTCTAAACTAGTCTAGTCTAAAAAGCCTCTAACTGAACTGTCTGAAAGCGGAGTTAATGGGACAAGCCCCTAACTAACTCCAACTACTGAAATACTAATAAATTGAAATGCTGAAATAAAAGCATATCCTCGATAGATGAGGACTCACTACTAAAACTGTTGCTGCTAACTGGATCTGTCTAAGCGCAAATAGGAACCTGAGCATCTGAACCTATGATATGAGACATCATAGTACAAAGAAAGAGTATGCGTTAGTATGTGGAATGTACTGGTATGTTAGATGAGGTAAGACTGAATGCAAGGGTTCATACGCATGGACAGTAACTGACTGGATACCATAGACTAACTGAATAAGAATACATGGGTAAATAAACTACTGTAAAATACTGAATATGCAATACTATGCATATATATAAGTATACTATATCTGAGATTTTAGTGAAGCTGAATACTGAGTTCTAATAACTAAGTAACTGATATATGAGGTTACTGATAACTGAATTACTGATAGTTAAATGACTATATCTGACAGTACTGATTCTATAAAACTAAACTGAGTTCTATACTGAAACTAAAACTAAAACTGTGTGAAGTAATTATCTAACTGACATGACCCTTTTCTGAATAGATTTGGTGTCCAACCTGTAACCCCAGCTAGAAGAGTGTCAATACCGTGCCACGGGTAGAGACAAGATGAAGAGTTACCCGACAATCTAGCTATTTACCTAGAGTTAAAGTAGTTACAAAATAGTCTCAGTAATGTCACGATCAGTAGTACTCAGTCCGTTATAGAACTTAGTAAAACTCAGTATCAGTCTAATAATTATTTCAGTGTCTATTCATTTGGGAGTAGGATTCAGCACTGAGTGAATCGAAGGATGAGTGCTCACCTGCCAGTAGAGGGTGTGATCCTTAGAAGCAGTCCTTGCATTCTAGAACTACATAGTCAATGTAGGTTGAAACATCAAATTTCTAGTTAAGGGTTGATGAGGTGTTTCTACCTGCCAGTTGAGGGTACCAATGTTCTCATTAAAGTACCTGTAGGGCATAAGATTGTACATGATTGGGACCACATAATAATAAGTCGTGATTCCACTATTTACTTCACATAGGCATTTTAGCAAATACTTGGGGAAAATGGATTATTTCACATGATAATGGTCAACAAATGAACATCATGAATACAATACTTAATTGCAAATTCAAGGTTTTAGCATGCAATTCATATAACTCATCACATAAATTTAATTTCATGGAACTTATAATTAATTATGAATTGAAACCCAATCACTATCATGAACATGAACAATCAATTTCAAGCATGGAATTCATAAATTTGGGATCTTGTAAGTTTAAAAGGGATTCTTGGACTTCATGGGTGAAAGGAACCCATGAATAAACACCTAACATACCTAAGAAGAAGATTTCTTGAAGGATCTTGGAGGAATTCTTGAGTTTTGTTCTTATTTCTTAAAAATTAGGGTTTGCTAATTGAGAGAGAATGTTTTTAATCTTGAGAAAGTAATAAACTAATGAATAATTAGTGCTTTTTTAGGGCTAAATTTTGTGTTTAGGACTGATTAGGGCTCTAGAAAAATACCAAACTACCCCTGGGAATAATTAAAAACTTCGTCACTAGATGCCCGATTTTGGGCCTCACCGCGATGCGGTGGCATCGCGGTGAGCCACTGGAATGTGAATGGCACTGTTCATAAAAGGGACGATTGCAAAAATAACCCTTGGCACGACACGCCAAGATCGCGGAGTCATACTAGAAAAGGACAATTCTAAATATGGTCTTTGGGGCGATGCGCCGTTATCGCGGACCTTCACTAGAAAATACCAATTGGGAACTAGCACTTCTCTACAACGTGGTCTTATCATGTTCGTTTGCAGGAAACTAAAAATTTCCATTTGGCTGGCCTCCGTGATGTGGTGATGTGCCATGTGGCACACTATTTTACAAAAATGGCTCTAACTCTTTACCCGGGTATCAGATTTGGGCGAACTTTATATCATTGGAAAGCTGACTCAATTTTCCACACAATAGTAAAGTAAAAAATGAAAGATTTTGAGTATTTAGAAATGTTTATATAGGATAACTTATGTACTGAGAGTTAAATTAAGCTAGGAAAATATGGAATATTATAATATCTCTCTCTTGGGAGCATTCGTCCTCGAATGAGACTAATTAAGCTGAGAAACACTGATAGACTTAGTTTAAACACTGAAAATACATATTTGATACATGGAATACATGATTGAACTAATTCATAAATGCATGACTGAATATGCAACGATAAAGAATACCAAATATATAATTGTAACTGAGCATAGAACTGAGTAAATTTAAGGAAGACTGTTACCTTAAGCTGATTGTTAATTTGTGGAGAAGAGGTGAGGATACTTGGTTTGCATAGCTGGTTTTGCTTCCCAAGTAGCTCCCTCAACAAATTGATTCCACCAAAGAACTTTGACCAATTGATAACGCTCAACTTACACATCAATTTAATGCAAGGCGGTCGTCGTCAATATATTTACCCAACTTTGGAGTCGGGGTCGAATCCACAGGGAATAATGTGAGTGGCGATTAAACTAGTTTGAAACTAAAGCTATAAGTTAAATTCAAACAAATGATACGAAAATATAAAATAGGGGTTTTGGAGATTAGCAAATAATTTTTGGTCACCTTAGTTTCAGTTTGTAATTTAGAGTTTATGAAAAAACCAGAATTATGTTCACTAGGGATTTTGGTACTTCACATATGCTACTAGTGGTTCAAGATTCTCATGGTAGGTAGGATAACAAGCTATCTTTATCGATGTTAGTCTTAAATGTCTCTCGAATTACTTAAGTGTTTAATTCCCTAATCCTCTCAGACTTAGGAAATTTTTATTTACTGCCCAGATTTTACCTCAAGTTAACCAACCTTATTACAATGCTGATTACTAAACAAAGTATTTCCGAGTCCCTGTTGATAATTCACTTCCTACTATATTTGATTTCTTTCTCAAGCAAATCAAAGCAAGTGTGTCTACTACTTGCAACCAACAGACGTTAATTAAAACTTCAGAATTATCAAGAAATCCTACTACCTTTTGAATCTTGAATACTTAGCACCTCATTAAGACCCTAGATCCCATAACTCATGTTAATGGAGTTTAGACACTCATGATGTAACGAACGAAATACATAATTGAATTCATGATTTGAAAGATAAACTTATAGAGATGAATAATAACTAGTGAATTACAGATTAGATCACAAAAGAAAAATCCTAAAATATTGATAATAATCTCTCAAAAATAATTGTGTTGTTAAAGTCTAGAAGTAAAGAGAGAAAATATCAAAATATGTTGTCCAAAACTCAAGGTGTCGACCTTGTATGGAATAATAATAATAATCTTTGTGATAGCTTATTAGGAAGCCGACGACTTATCACAAATGTCATCAGCTTCTTCTTCTTCTTCTTCTTCTTCTTCTTCTTCTTCTTCTTCTTCTTCTTCTTCTTTAGTGTTGGCTCTTCCTGCTTAAGGCTGATGACAAACTTGATAATCTATCAGCTACGTGACGGCCTATCACAAAATGTCATCGAGGCTTTGCTTCAGTTCTCCTTGGCTGCCTTAGGCTGACGACATTCTTGATGGCTTATCACACTTCTGACGGCTTATCACAAAATATCATCACAACTTCCACTTTAGGCCAATTCTCTGTCTACTGATGACGACCAACCTGATAGCTTATCACAGGGCTGACGACTTATCTCAAATGTCATCACCACACTTGTCTTCAGATTTCTTCAAATTTCAACTTCTTTGCTTCATTTCATGTTGGTTCTCTATCATATCAGCTTCTACTGCAAAATCAAACATAAAATAATAAAAAATGACAAAAGTTGCTTAAGATTTTGCAATTATTCTTAGTAAAAGCCTCAATTGTGTTAGCATCTGCTCATATATCAACACCCTCAACTTAAAATGATTTCTTGTCCTCAATCAACTAAAACACAACATTACTATGCTTAACCAAGAGACACATAAGATAGCTATGACAGTTGATCATCAACTTTAGTTCAAAACAAATTACCCTCTCCATTTTCAATCACTTTAAACCCATCTGTGTATATCCACGAAGATCAACAATCTGACAGAAAGAAATTAAGATATGGTATCAAATTAACAACAATAACCATGCCGATATACAAATTACACTACCCAAACAAGTAGGCAACTAGCAATGCAACTGATGTGCCCTTACAACAAAGAAGTCCCTTCTCACTCATGTATGAAATCAAGCATGTAAATGTAGGGACAGTCAAGAGACACTCACTCTAAGTAAGAAGTTCCAGTCAATGTATGCCCAAACCATAATCTTGCCCTTATTTTCATTATCGAAGCTTTTAGACAGTTAAGTTAGGATCACTATAGGACTTTTCTTCAGTTTGTAATGTAGGCTTGGGGCTGGTATGATACGCAAGGATATTTAAAGTAACTAAGCCTCCTTGGTGCTACACTATTTTCTTTGGGGGGGGGGGGGTCTCACTTATCAACCTTTACCTTAGTTCTCCCTTTCTTGATTAAGAAAATTCAGGATGGGTGTGGTCATTTAATCAATCATTTTCTCTTTTGTACAACTTTTCTTTTCTCATTCTTTTTGTACCACACCCAGCCTTGCATATATCCATACTCACTTTACATCATGCACCCCTATGATAGCCACCCTCAACTTAGGCTATTTGCCTAAGTCAAAGTGCACAATATCCAAGGAGGATTAGGGCCAAAACAGGTTCATTGTGATACAAATGGAAAGGTGATAGGTATAATAAAAAGAATAGGCATTCAGGCTCAAAATTAGGATCAAGGGATATTATTCACACATGGAAGGTCATTTAGGCTAAAAGTGGACTAATATCAACAACGACCTATGATCCTTTTCTAATCGCTATCCTACAATCAAGGCAAGACCAACTGGGAAAGTTTTAGATTTAACACACAACAGGAACTAAGTAGCATCTCACACTCACATGGCACAAAGGTACATCACAGGCTACTACCCATTCGGTTCATGCAATTGTTAGCAGTGATTATCATGTCCCTAATACTAATGCCATAAAAAGATTCACAATAGTCACATATAGATGCTCATCACATAGTTACCAGATAGACAATTGGAGAGGTAGTTATCATTCTAAGAAAAATCAACAAAAATGTCAGTTGTCCTAGATACTTATTTTTCCCCAGTTAACCACAACACATCACAAAATAAACACAATATTCCTAAACATACTGGCTCTATTAGGAACAAGAATCCAAGGAAAAGAGGCACGACAACAAAAACTCCAAGAGTAAATCAACACCCACAAGTAGCTCTACCCTCAACTTAAAATCATGCAATGTCCCCAATGCGTTAAACCAAAATAAGAGAGTTAGAAACATACCTGTGGCACCATAGGTGCAAAGATCTGATGTCAATCACATAATACAAATACAAACAACAACATACCTTGGGTTGCCTCCCAAGAAGCGCTTAATTTAGTTTCGTGACACGATAATATTTAGTCATCCTTTATCCCTCCACTTTGACAATTTGAATTATTGGCCCATCTTTTGATTTTTACATCTTTTAGGTCTGTTGGGCAAATGTGAGGGCATAATAAGGAATGTTCTATCATTCCACTTTGAAGACTTGAATCTCTTGCCCAATTTTGCATCGAACTTTCGTATGGGCTCATTGGGCAATAGTAAGGATCTTAAAAAGCCACTAAATGGACATCGATCTTTAAGCTTGTTGAACTTCAAGATTGGGGTTGTAGTATACCCTTTTGGAATGATAAACTCCAAAATGTAATAATTTTCTTCCTTATTTTCAAAATTTGTCATTTGCTTGGGTGATTCCACTTTCATCACATTCACCAAGCATAATGTTGAAAAGTGATTCGAATAAGGTATAACTCTCAATTTTGGAGTAGCATCCATAATAGTATATTTACCCCAAAATGGAATAGAATCTTCACAAGAATTGTGCTTGATTTTTTCTTTCGACTCTAGTACCATTTCCTCATCTTTGGCATCTTCGTTCATAAATGGTTCGGTTGGTTGGGAAATCACCAAGGGTTGCTCAACATCAAGCTCAACATCACTATAGGATTCTTGATCCTCATCTTCACACTCTTTGATTAGTCCAAATTATTCCACATACAAGATATCATCTAAATATAATGTAGAAGAGTGCTTTGGATGATTGACCTCGATATCTATCTCTCTTATCCTTTCTCTTTCCTTGTTAAATTCCCTAATGTCTTGATGTATATCACATATGATATCATTTGTTGTGTCCATACGATCCAATATTAGTTGAAGCATAGCCTCAATGCCACTCTTTCCGATGCTTTGTTCTTCCTATTTTTGACCAAAAGACCTATCAAAATCATAAAAAAAACTAGAATTTGGGTTAGCACAATGAGGGGAGGGAGAATTCGGGCAATCACTTCAATGTCCATCTTGATCACCACATACAGAACAATCATACTCCCAATAGGATGGAGATGATGCACACATCTCTCTTTGGGGAGCATGTCTACAGTCTTTCCAAAAGTGAGGTCCATCACAATATGGACATAGATCATCAAGATAAGATTTCCAACCACCAAGATCATGTTCATTCCATGCTGCCATAGTAGTAAGTAAAATAAAATAAAAATCTACCTAACACAAGAAATAAAAGTAAACTAAAAATAAATATTTAAAAGTTTGAATTCAAGCAAATAGGCTAAAATTTCAAACCAACTCAATACGCCAAATTATTCCCCGGCAACGGTGCTCTTTTTGATAACGCTCAACTTACACGTCAATTTAGTGCAAGGCGCTCATCGGAAATATATTTACTCAACTTTAGAGTTGGGGTCGAATCCACAGGGAACAATGTGAGTGGTGATTAAACTAGTTTGAAACTAAAGCTACAAGTTAAATTCAAACAAATGATACGAAAAGATAAAATGGGGGTTTTGGATATTAGTAAATAATTTTTGGGCACCTTAGTTTCAGTTTGTAATCAAGAGTTTATGGAAAAACAAAATTATGTTCACTAGGGATTTTAGTACTTGACAGATGCTACTAGTGGTTCAAGATTCTCACGGTAGGTAGGATAACAAGCTATCTTTATCGATTTTATGCTTAAATGTCTGTCGACCTACTTAAGCATTTAATTCCCTAATCCTTTCGACCTTAGGAAATTTCTATTTACTGCCCAAATTTTACCTCAGGTTAACCAACCTTGTTACAGCGCTGATTATTAAATGAAGTATTTCTGAGTCCCTGTTGATAATTCACTTCCTACTATATTTGATTTCTTTCTCAAGCAAATCAAAGCAGGTATGTCTACTATTTGTAACTAACAGACGTTAATTAAAACTTTAGAATTATTAAGAAATCCTACTACCTTTTGAATCTTGAATACTTAGCACCTCATCAAGACCTAACCCTAGATCCCATAACTCAAGTTAATGGAGTTTAGCCACTCATGATATAACGAAAGAAACACATAATTGAATTCATGATTTGAAAGATAAACTTACAGAGATGAATAATAACTAGTGAATGGCAGATTAGATCATAAAGGAAAAATCCCAAAATACTAATAATAATCTCTCAAAAATAGTTGTGTTGGTAAAGTCTAGAAGTAAAGAGAGAAAATATCAAAATATGTTGTCCAAAACACAAGGTATCAACCTTGTGCAGAATAATGATAATAATAATATCTAGAAAACCCTAAACAAAGCTTTAAATAGTTTACCCTAAATAAGGAAACAAATTAATAAAAATTAGAAATCCTTCGAATTAGCCGATGACATTTGTGATAGCTTATCGGGAAGTGGATGACTTATCATAAATGTCGTCAGCTTCTTCTTTAGTTTTGGCTCTTCCTGCTTAAGTCTAACGACAAACTTGATAACCTATCAGCTATGTGACAGCCTATCATAAAATGTCATCACGGCTTTCCTTCAGTTCTCCTTGGCTGCCTTAGGCTGACAATATTCTTAATGGCTTATCACACTTCTGACGGCTCATTACAAAATATCATCACAACTTCTACTTTAGGCCAATTATCTATCTACTAATAAATACCAACCTGATAGCTTATCATAGGGCTGGCGACTTATCACAAATATCGTCAACCATACTTCTCTTCAGATTTCTTTAAATTTTAACTTCTTTGCTTCATTTGATGTTGGTTCTTTATCATATCAGCTTCTACTGTAAAATCAAACATAAAACAATAAAATACAACAAAATTTGCTTAAGACTTTTCAATTATTCTTAGTTAAAAGCCTCAAATATGTTAGCATCTGCTCACACATCACCAATGGGACTTCTTTGTTCCTTAGACTCTGAATCTAATAATCAAGGATCTAGACTAGAACCTCTTTGAAAAAGAGATCATTCTGAATGTCTACGCCCTCTAAGGGAACTATGACTACTGGGTCACCAATGCATTTCTTTAGCAAGGAGATGTTGTATACTGGTTTTAATAAAGCTAGATCTGAAGGCAACTCAAACTCGTAAGCTACCTTTTCGAAATGATTGAGAATTTTGTAAGGAC
Source organism: Capsicum annuum (assembly GCF_002878395.1). Classification (NCBI taxonomy): domain Eukaryota; kingdom Viridiplantae; phylum Streptophyta; class Magnoliopsida; order Solanales; family Solanaceae; genus Capsicum; species Capsicum annuum. Next base: position 189,823,878 of record NC_061113.1, on the reverse strand, counting down.
TGATATATCGGGGACTAAGCTTCCCATTCTTACCAAACCTCTTCACCCCCTTCATGGGAGAGATTTTCAAGAACATAAAATCACTAATCTCAAACTCAAGATCTTTTGTCCTCGCATCTACATATAATTTCTATCAAGTCTGGGTAGCCCTAAGACTTTCTCTAATTAATTAAATCTTTTCTAAGGCATCAAACACTAAATCAGGCCCCACTACTGCGGCCTCACTGTAATACCCCATACTTTTTCGAGCTTAAATTCTTTCCTAGAATGTTGAGAAATAGCTTCCATAATGAAAAATATTTATTTCATGTGGAATTTTCCAGATTTAGACCTCTCATTTTGTGGAAAATTAAATAGCTTTTCATTGATACCAAATTGGGCCAATTCTGACACTTGATGATGGAGTTATGACATTTTTAAGTTGACAGTGTGCCTCCTGAGCACTTGGCGCATCGTGGAGGTGAGCAAATTCATAATCGTCAAATTCTAGTGTCCCTCCATGATAGCCCCGTATCGCGGAGAAGCGTAATTTCTTAATTGTCAATTTATAATAGCCCAACATTATATTGACATATCGTGCTAGAGGCCAAAATGGAATTTCAAAGGGGCATTGCGATGGTGGTGCATCACGGAGTCAGCCCAGTTCCTAATTTTCCTATGTCTAGTGAGCCACCGCGATTGTGGTGTGTTGCGGTGTCCAGCCAAATTAGAAAATATTACATTTTCCAATTCTACGTAGAGGTTTAAAAGGGATATTTTGGTCAATTCCCAAGGCCCCAATCCATCCAAAACAAAGGATTAATCATATTCAAAGAACTTTGTGATCATTATTCACCATTCTCTTCAAAAACAAAACCCTAGAGCTCTAAAACCTTTTCTCCAAGAAATCAAAATCCTCCATTGATTCTCTAAGAAAGCTTAAGATTGAGGATTCCCAAGGTAAGATAATCAAGAATCCATCTCCAAGAATTTAATTAGGAATCAATAATTCAAGTTTCTTCATCTAATCATCTATCAAGGTATATGGGGTTTATGAGTGCCTAAAACCAAGTTTTTATTTAAAAGTTATATGATTTTGAATGATTATTCATAAGATTTGAATTAGGGTTCATACCCATTATTGCTCTTTGCAATATTTTGAGATTTCAAGTATTTTAGAAGTTGAATTGCATGTTTATTTTCATATTTTCATGCCTATTGCAGTAATTTACAGATTTTGAGATGAATTATCATTGTTTTCAATATCAAGCATGATTATTTTGATGTTTTGACATGACAATAAAACATGGGTTATTACCCTAAGATTGAATATTATTATTTCAAGAAATATGATACTTTAAGCTTCCTACTATCAGATTATTTACAAATTTTTAGTAAAGCTTTGATCTTTTGATCATCAGATTAGCTATGGAATATACTTTTCAGATTACTACAGATTTTAGAATTCAGATCATCTTTATTTACAAATTTTATTAGATGAATGCATAATTGATTTTAGATAGACCCTTTTGGTAGTTTTAAAGTGAATTTATAATAGAATGGGTGTAACAAATAAAAAGGGAGTAGTATTTAGCACCGAACGGGAAGTGTGGGACTAATGTTCCCTAGCTTTCACAGAACTATATAACCAATATAGGTACAGATTATGAGATTATTCCCATTTATATATGGATGATAGATTTAGCTTGTGATCGATCACATGAAAAGTAGGTTATACTCCCTGGCAAGAGTATAAAACCTCTTCCCATTGTGATGTTTCTTTCTTAGGAGGATGAAATGTTGGAATCCATGTAGCTCGCATGGTTTATGTCGGTTAAGAGAACCTCTTTTCAGATAAAGTATTTTCCTTACAGTTTAATAGTAAAAATTTATAGAAAACTAAGTGTAAAGGCACACAGTTTACTCAAACTATGCTTAATAGAAATATAATAGTTACAGACTTTAGCTTTTAGATTTTAGATTTTAGAAGTAAGCTCTTTCTACTCTTAGACAGTATTATTTACAGACTGAATACAAGTATTGCTTTCAGAAGTAAATGTGATGACTCACTAGATTTATAAAGTATGATTGATTTATTATTCATAATCTCAGTATTTCAAATATTCTAGCTTATGTGAGTCATTTTCATTTACCATGCATTATTTTATAAATTATGATGATGAGATGATGTTTTACTTATACATTTCACCCCTATATAATCAGTACATCCTCAAAGTAGTGATCCATATATATGTCTATGTGCTACATTGTCTCATAATATAGGTTCAGGTGCTCAATATCAACAGCGCGAGTAGTTCAAGCATTTTCATGTACATTCGACAGTTGGTGAGTCCTCATAGTTTGGGGACTTATTCATTCAGATTCTGTAGCTTAGTAGTTTTATATGATTCAGTATTCTTTTCAGTTAGTTCGAGTTAGTTGGGGGTCTGTCCCGGTGACTCTCTAGTATTAGTAGTAGAGACTTGTCAAACTACTAGTTTATAGTTAGATTATTTAGTATTGATGCTTCATAGATTATATTTAGATTATTCTTAGTTATTTCAAATAGTTTCTGCATTCAGTATGACTTTCTTGTCTATATTACCTTGATTATGAGATTTATTTCTAGTAGAAGACAGACAGGGTTAGTTTAAGGCTACTCATAGTCTTGATCACCGTGTTACATCTCGGGATCATATTTCGGGGCATTACAAACTTGATATCAGAGCCTAAGGTTTTATGAATCCTAAGGAGTCAGACAAGCCGCATTACATAGAGTCGTGGTCATAGATGTGAAGCGCACAATATTTATGAACAAGAGGCTATAGAACATCCTTAGGAAATTATCTTTTTCTTTCATAAAGTATCATGTGTACAACATCTCTATCTGTTTTTTACTCATGCTCTTACGTGACAGTTGAATATACCTTCTGATTGAGCTAATGCCCATAGAAATGGTAACTAGCCACCCTAGCCAACAAATCCTTTAAATGAGAATGTATCCCATGTTAAGTTTAGGTCTACCTTTTAGGCGTTGGCCCAAGCTGTGACTGCTAATGTTCAGGAAAACCATAGAATTAGGATGCAATTCTATTTCAATAGAATAGGGATTTAGCAGTAGCTAAAATCCGAGACTTTATGAGAATGAACCCGCCAGAGTTCTTTGGGTCAAAAGCAGGTAAGGACCCATAGTTTTATTTAGATAAGGTAAAAAAGATCACCTAAATTATGCATGTTTCTAAGGAGGAGAGTGTAGAGTTAGCATCCTATAGATAGAAGGATATAGCATATGATTAGATAGTGATATGAAAGAATGGTAAAGGTGAGAATATTGTTCCAATGAGTTGGCAGCTGTTTCAGGATACTTTTCTAGAAAGGTTCTTCCCACGTGAAATGAGGAAAGCTAAGATAGAAGAGTTTATTACTGTGAGGCAAGGCTTGCTGATAGTGAAAGAGTACTTTCTTAAGTTCAATCAGTTGTCTAAGTATGCCCCTGAGACGATGGCTGATCCTAGGGCTAGTATGAGTAAGTTTGTTATTGGAGTATCTAGCTTGGAAGTCAAGGCGTTTAGGACTGCCATGCTTATTAGAGACATGGATCTTGCTAGATTGATGATGCATGCTCAGCATATTAAGGCAGAGAAGTTGAAGGAAAGAGATAGAAATAATAAAAAGGATAAAATAGGGCAGTTTGAGTATGGACAGGCTAAATCTCAAGGGGAAATCATTCGCAGTTTTAGAATTTTTTATCTATGCTAGCACTATTTTCAGCTAGTGCTTCTGCTCCCAGAGGTAGATAAGAGTAGTGGGGTAAGTTTTCTACGTCCAGATCCTAGAATAGTGTGAGTGGTAGGCCCAGTTATCCTCTATGTTCTAGGTGTGGTAAAACTCATATCGATGAGTACTTGGCTGGACAGAATTGTTGCTTTGGTTGTGGTAAGTCTTGTCATGGTGTTAGATATTATCTACATGCTAAGCAGAGAAGTAGAGATATTCATCCCTAGACTCAGGCTGAGACTGCACCAGCTCCTTTAGGTTGCCCAGTTCCTCCTCAGGATGAATCATCCAGTACCGGTGGCGGTTAACATCAGAATTGGTTTTATTCTTTATCATCCCGTCAGGAGCAGGAGGATTCACCAAATGTTGTTACTGGTATGCTTCGTGTGTGATCCCATTAGTTGCAGTAAATTTTTAGATAAGTTCTGAAAAGATCCCTCAGCCTTTCTTGGTGTCTACTCTAGTAGGTGAGTCAATTGTCGCTAAATAGATCTACAAAAAGTGTCTTGTTATTGTCCTTCATAAATTCATGTTAGCAGACCTAATAGAGTTAGATATAATGGACTTTGATCTTATTCTTGGTATGGATTGGCGCCATTCTTGTTATGCCTCTATAGATTGTCGCGCTTGAGTGGTAAAGTTTCAGTTTCTAGATGAGCCAGTCTTTGAGTGGTCAAGTAATTCAGTGTCTCCCAAAAGTCATTTCATATCTTATCTTAAAGACAGAAAGTTGATTTCAAAAGGGTGTATCTATCATCTTGTTTGAGTTAAAGACACTAAGTCTGAGACTCCAATAGTTCAGTCAGTCAACATAGTTAATGAGTTTCCTAATATCTTTCCTGAAGATTTGCTAGGGGTACCTCCCGATAGGAAAATAGAATTTGGTATTGAACTTTTTTTAGATACTCAACCTATTTTTATACCTCCATATCGTATGGCTCCCGCCGAGCTTAAGAAGTTAAAAAAGCAACTCAAAGATCTTTTAGATAAATATTTTATAAGGCCTAGTGTTTCTCCATGGGGCACTCCCATCCTATTCATACAAAATAAAGATGGTTCTTTATGTATGTGTATTGACTATCATCAGTTGAATTAAGTTACAGTAAAAAACAAATACCCTCTTCCTAGAATCGATGACTTATTTCTCAAAGATAGACCTTAAATCCGGCTATCATCAGCTTAAAGTAAGGGAAAATGATATTCCAAAGACAGCTCTTAGGACTCGTTATGGTCATTTTGAGTTTCTAGTCATGTTCTTCGGACTAACAAAGGCCCCAGGAGCTTTTATGGGCTTGATGAATAGAGTGTTCAAATAGTATTTGGACATGTTTGTCATAGTCTTTATCAATGATATTCTTGTCTATTCTCGTAGTGAGGATGATCATGCAGACCATCTTAGAATTGTGTTATAAACCCTTTGAGAGCACCAGTTATTCCCCAAGTTTAGCAAGTGTGAATTTTGGCTAAGGACAATAGCTTTCCTTGGTCATATCATTTTCAGTAAAAGTATTAGAGTTGATCTCCAAAAGATAGAAATCGTAAGGGATTGGCCTAGACCTACTTCCCCGTCAGACATTAGGAGTTTCTTGGGTCTAGCTGGTTATTACAGACATTTTGTTAAGATTTTCTCGTCTATTCTGTCTCCTATGTCTAGATTGACCCAAAAGAAAGTTATGTTTCAGTGGTCAAATTCCTGCGAGAAGAGTTTTCAGGAGTTGAAGACTCGACACACTTCAGCCCTAATTTTAGCATTACTTGTTGGTAAAGATAGTTTTTTGGTTTATTATGATGCCTCCAGAGTTGGTTTGGATTGTTTTTTGATGTAGAGAGGTAAGGTCATAGCCTATTCTTCTAGACAGCTTAAGCCTCATAAAAAGAATTACCCAACCCATGATCTTGAGTTAGCTGTTGTTTGCTTTGAAAATCTGGAGACATTATTTGTATGGTATGCATGGTAATGTGTTCATGGATCACTAAATCTTGCAGTATGTGTTTACTCAGAGGGATTTGAATCTCCGTCAGAGAAGGTGGTTGGAGTTGTTGAAAGATTATAATATGAGTGTGTTTTATCATTTGGGTAAGGCCAGCATAGTGACAGACATCCTTAATAGACTGTCTATAGGCAATGTTGCCTATGTGGAGAGTGATAAGAAAGAGTTAGTTTTAGAAGTTCATTGATTATCTAGATTAGGTGTTAGGTTGGTTGACTCATCTAAAGGGAATTTTTAGGTTCAAAGTAATTCCGAATCCTAGTTTCGAAAGTGAAGGAGAAGCAAGATAAGGATTCTAGTTTGGTCAAACTGAAGGAGTCAGTTAAAGACCAAAAGGTAGAGGTTTTCTCCCAAGGGAAAGATGGTATGTTGAGATACCAGAGTAGATTGTGTGTGCCTTGTGTTGATGATTTAAGGCAGCAGATTATGGAGGAAGCGAATGGTGCATATTATTCCATCCATCCTGGAGCCACCAAGATGTACCGTGACTTATGGGAAATCTATTGGTGGAGTGGTATGAAAAGAGATATAGCAGAGTTTGTAGCTAAGTATGTAACTTGTCAATAGGTTAAGGTAGAGCACCAAAGACCTGGTAGTGCATTGCAAGAGTTTGGCATACCCATGTGGGAGTGGGAAAAGGTGAATATGGATTTTGTGATTGGTTTTCCCCATTCGCGTCGTCAACATAATTTGGTTTGGGTCATAGTGTACAGATTGACTAAGTCAGTGCATTTATTGCCAGTTCATACATCTTACACGTCTGAAGATTATGCTAAGTTATATATCTGAGAGATGGTTAGATTGAACGGATTTCTTTTATCTATCATCTCCGATAGGGGTACTCAGTTTACCTATCAGTTTTGGAGAGCCTTTCATAAAGGTCTTGGTACCTAAGTTTATCTTAGTTCAGCTTTTATCCGCAGATATATGGTCAGGCAGAGAGGACCATTCAGACTTTAGATGATATGTTGAGGGAATGTGTTCTTGATTTCAAATGTAGTTGGGATGAGCATTTTCCATTGATTGAGTTCACTTATAATAATAGTTATTATACTAGTATTTAGATGGCTCCATTTGAGGCTTTTTATGGGCGGAGATGTAGATCACTAATTGGTTGCTTTGAAGTGGGTGAGGCTACTTTGATTTGGCTAGACATGGTGTTTGAGGCCACAGAGAAAGTTTAGTTCATTAGAGAGAGATTGAAAGCATCCTAGAGACGTCAGAAATCTTATGCCAACGTGATAAAAAGAGATCTTAAGTTTAAGGTTGATGATCTTGTGTATTTAAAAGTTTTACCAATGAAAGGGGTGAGAGATTTGGCAAAAAGGGGAAACTTAGTCCCCGTTATGTTGGTCCTTTTTGGATTTTGAGCCGTGTTGGGAAGTTAGCGTATGAGCTTGAGCTATCCGCAGATTTATCCTTAGTTCATCCAGTGTTACATATGTCCTTATTACAGAAATACATGGAAAATTCAGCTGTTGTAGTTCCTCTAGAAAGCACAGATATTCAGAATAGACTTTCTTACGAAGAAGTCCCAATAGAGATTCTTGATAGTCAGTTTCATAGACTAAGGAATAAAGAAGTTTCCTTGTTCAAAGTTTTGTTGCGAAATCAGTCCATTGAGGGTGCTACTTGGGAAGAAGAAGCAAATATGTGTACCAAGTATCCTCATCTCTTCTCCACAAACTTAGATTCAGCTGAAGGTAATAGTTTTCCTTCATTTAGTTCTTTTCCAGTTTCAGATTCAACTATATAGTTATCTTAATGAGAATTCATGCACTCTCAGATCAGTTTAGTAGCTCATTTTAATTGAGATTTAGTTATTCAGTTTATTTCAGTTGTTCATGATAGCTTATAGCCTCTAATTCCTTAGTATTTTGAACTTATTTAGCTATATTCGAGGACGAATGTTCCCAAGGGGGAGATATTGTAATACCCCACACTTTTTCTGGCTTAAATTCATTCCTAGAATATTAAGAAATATCTTCCAAAATGAAGGATATTTATTTCTTGTGGAATTTTCCAGATTTATACCTCCCATTGTGTGGGAAATTGAATAAGCTTCCTATCGATACCAAATTCGCCCAATTCTAAAACTCAGTGATGGAGTTATGACATATTTAAGTTGACAGTGTGCCACCTGAGCACTTGGCGCGGCGTAGAGGCGAGCAAATTCATAATCGTCAAATTCTAGTGGCCCATTGCATGTCAATTTTCATATTTTCAAGCATATTGAAGTAATTTACAGATTTTGAGATGAATTATCATTGTTTTCAATATCAAGCATGCTTATTTTGATGTTTTGATATGACATTGAAACATGGGTTATTACCCTAAGATTGAATATTATTATTTCAAGAAAGATTATGCTTTAAGCTTCCTACTATCAGATTATTTACATATTTTCAGTAAAGCTTTGATCTTTCAATCATCAAATAGGTATGGAATCCACTTTTTAGATCGTTACAAATTTCAAAATTTAGATCAGCTTTATTTACAGATTTTATCAGATGAATGCATAATTAGTTTTAGATAGACCCTTATGCTAGTTTTAAAGTGGATTTCCAACAGAATGAGTGTAACAAATAAAAAGAGAGTAGTATTTCGCACTGAGCTGAAAGTGTGGGATTAGCGTGCCCTATCTTCCATAGAAATACGTAGCCAACGTTGGTACAAATTGTGAGATTATTCCCATTTCTATATGGATGATAGATTTAGCTTGTGATCTATCACATAAAAAGTAGGTTATACTCCCTGGCAAGCGCATGATACCTCTCCCCAATGTAAGGTTCCTTTTCTAGAGGACGAGAGGTTGGACTCCATATTGCTCGTACGGTTTATGTCGGTTAAGAGAACCTCCCTTAAGATAAAGTGTTTTCCCTATAATATAATAGTAAAGATTTACAGAAAACTAAGTGTAAAGGCTCACAGTTTACTCAGATTATGCTTTAAGAAAGATAACAGTGGCAGACTTCAGCTTTTAGATTTTATATTTCAAAAATAAGCTCTTTCTACATTTAGATAGTATGATTTATAGACAGAATACAAGTATAGCTTTCAGAACTAAATGTTATGAATCACTAGATAAAGTATGCTTGATTTATTATTCATGAACTCAACATTTTAGATATTCCAGCTTATGTGAGTCATTTGCAATTAGCATGCATTGTTTTATAAATTATGATGATGAGATGATGTTTTACTTATGCATTTCACCCTATATACTCAGTACATCCTCAAAGTAATGATCCACATATATGTCTATGTGCTACATTGTCTCATAATATAGGTTCAGGCGCTCAGTATCAGCAGCGCGAGTAGTTCGAGCATCTTCATCTACATTCGAAAATTGGTGAGTCCTCATAGTTTGGGTGCTTATTCATTCTGATTTTGTAGTTTAGTTGTTTTATATGATTCAGTATTCTTTTCAGATAGTTCGAGTTTGCTGGGGGTCTATCCCAGTGACTCTCTAGTATTAGTAGTAGAGGCTTGTCGGACTACTAATTTACATTCAGATTATTCAGTATTGATGTTTTAGACATTATATTTAGATTATTCTTAGTTGTTTTAGACAGTTTCCACATTCAGTATGACTTCATGTCTATATTACCTTGATTATGAGATCTATATCTAGTATAAGGCAGACAAAGTTAGCCTAAGGCTACTCATAGTCTTGAGCATCGTGTGATATCTCAGGATTAGATTTTGGGGCATTACACTTGCCTACCTCGAACTAACCAATTAGAGATCTACATCTCCTATCATAAAGGGCCTTAAACGGATCCATCTGAATACTGGAATAATAACTGTAATTATATGCGAACTCAATCAAAGGCAAGTGGTCATCCTAACTACCTTTAAAATCGACCATGCATGCTCTTAACATATCTTCTAGAGTCTGAATTATCCGTTATGCTTGACCATCTGTCTGAGGGTGTAAGTATTTATTGAGGTAAAATTGGGTACCAAGACCCTTTTGGAATACTTTCCAGAAGTAAAAGGTAAACTGGGTACCTCTATTTGAGATAATGGATACTGGGACTCTGTACAACCTGACTAACTATCTGATATAGAGTTTATAAGAATATGAAGTGACAAGAAATGAGATGATTTGGTCATCCTATCTATGATAACCCAAATCAAATCATGCTAATGATGAGTACGAGGCAAACCCATCACGAAGTCCATGTTCACTTCTTCCCATTTCCATATGGGAATTCTGAACTCCTGCATAGACCCACTAGGCTTCTGGTGCTCAATCTTAACCTACTGACATATAGAGCTCATAGCTACAAACTCTGCAATATCCCTTTTCATCTCACTCCACCAATAGACCTCCTACAAATTGCAGTACATCTTAGTAGCCCCTGGATGAATACAGTAACGTATATCATGCGCTTCTATAAGAATTCATGGCCTCAAGTCATCTACACCTGGCATACATAGCCAACCCTAGAAATGCAATACGCTATCTCATCCTTGAGAGAAAACCTCCACTTTCTGATCTCTGACTGACTCTTTCAGCTTAACTATACTGGGATCTCTATCCTTCTTCTCTTTTACTTCAGAAACTAGAGATGATTCTGAACTATTTTGAACCCACACACTGCCCTTCGCTGAATCGACTAAGCGGACATCTAGTCGGGGAATCTGATGAACTTCATGAACTAACTTCTTCTTACCATTCTCAACATTAGTAACACTACCCATAGAAAACCTACTGAGAGCATCTGCCACTATATTGGCCTTGCCAGGATAATACAGACCACTCATGTCATAATCTTTCAATAACTCTAAGCACTTCCTCTTATGCAAATTCAAAGATTTTTTAGAGAACACATACTGTAAGCTTTTGTGATCTGTGAACACATCTACATGTACCCCATACAAATAGTTCCTCTAAATCTTTAAGGGAAAACTACAACTGTTAATTCAAGATCATGGGTAGGGTAATTCTTCTTATGGGGCTTAAGTTGTCTAAAGGCGTAGGCTATGACCTTACCACTCTACATGAGGACACAACCCAAACCTACTCTAGATGCATCACAGTACACAACAAATCCATTTGAACCATCTAGTAGAGTCAAAACTGGGGTTGAGGTGAGTCGAGTCTTTAACTCCTGAAAGCTCTTCTCACAGGAATCTGACCACTGAAACTTGACTTTCTTCTAAGTTAATCTGAACATGGGGGATGCAATAGATAAGAATCATTCAATAAACCAATGGTAATAGCTTGCTAAACCTAAGAAACTCCTGATATCTGGTGGAGAGATGGATCTAGGCCAATTTCTCACTGCCTCAGTCTTTTGAGGACCAACTCTAATGTCATCACCAGAAATAATATTACTAAGGAATGCCACTGACCTTAGCCAAAATTTGCACTTATTGAATTTGGCAAACAATTTATAGGATCTGAGAGTCTGAAGTACAATTTTGAGGTGATCTGCATGATCGTTCTCTCTATGAAAATAAAAAAGAATTTCATCGATGAAGAATATGATGAACATGTCCAAGTACTGCTTGAACACTAGGTTCATCAAGTCCATGAAGGCTGTTGGGGCATTTTTAAGACCCAAGGACATGATTAGAAACTCAAAGATACCATACCGAGTTCGAAAAGATATTTTTGGAATGTCACATTCTCTAACTTTGAGCTGATGATAGCCTAATCTGAGGTCTATCTTAGAAAAGTAACTGACTCCATGAAGTTGGTCAAACAAGTCATTAATTCTAGGAAGTACGTATTTATTCTTGACTTTTACTTTGTTCAACAGACATTAGTCTATACACATTCTGAGTAAACCGTCTTTCTTATTCACGAATAAGACTGGTGTGCCCTACGGGGAAATACTGAGTCTAATGAAACCCTTATCTAAAAGGTCCTTTAACTATTCTTTCAATTCCATAAGTTTTACTGTGCCATTCTGTATGGTGGAATAGATATAGGTTGGGTGTTTGGAAGAAGGTCTATTCCAAAGTCAATTTCCCTAATGAGAGGAATCCAAGAATATCTTTAGGAAACACATCTGAGAATTCATTTACTACTGGAAATGACTCAAGACTAGGAGTTTCTAAACTAAATTCTTTGACTCGCACAAGATGATAGATACATCCCTTGGATATCATTTTTCTCTCTCTAAGATATAAATCAACTGGCCCTTAAGCGTTGTAGTACTACCCTTCCATTCAAGGACTGGTTTATTCAGAAAATGAAAATGAACAATTTTGTTTCTACAGTCAACTGAGGCATAGCATGAATGAAGCCAATTCAGGCCAAGAATGACGTCAAAATCCATCATCTCTAATTGTACTAAGTCTGTTGAAATGACTTTCTAAGATATCATAACCAGACAGTTCCTGTATACCCATTGGGCTATGATAGACTTACCCACTGGGGTAGAGACTGAGAAAGGCTCTATTAGAATTTTGGGACTGACTCTGAAGTTAACGGCTATTAAGAGGTTACAAAATACAAGAAAGATCCTGGATCTATCAAAGCATAAATATGTAAATATAAGATATGTAACGTACCAGTGACCATATTAGGAGAAATTTCCTGATCTTGTCAGGACTGAAGTGCATAAAGCCTATTTGGGCGTTGCCCACTGGTGGCACTCGAAGTGGTACCCTATTGATTCAGATGATCTGACTGAGCTGAGAAACGAGTATACAGACCCTGAGAACATAACTGAGGACAATCTCTAATTCTATAGCCTGGCTTGCCACACCCAAAACAAACATCACTGTCAGCTTTGCAGATACCCTGATGGTTTTTGCCATATTTTTGGCAAAGAGAATTTGTTCAAGCACTACTGAAACTAACCTAAGATTTAGAGCCTGGTACCCTATCTTTGTTACCATTTATGAACTTTGTAACTAGAGCACTGGCTGAGGGCAGAGCTGGAATTGAAGACTTTGGATTGAACTGGGAACGGTTACCACCTTCTGACTTAGGTTGAGTAAAATTGAAGCTACCTGTTCTAGCTTTCTTGTTGTCCCTTTCTCTCTCCTTATTCTTAGGTTTTTCTATCTACTGAGCATAGACCATGATCCTAGATATGTCCATATCCTTAATTAACATCATTGTTCTACACTCTTTAACCACACTCTCTAACACGCCAGATACGAACTTGCTCATTGTGGACCTACTTTCTGCTACTACATGGGGATCATACCTAGCTAACTAAGTAAACTTGAGAGAATACTCTTTCACACTCATATTGCCTTACTTGATATTGATGAACTCTAGCACCTTAGCTTCTCTCATCTCTAAGGGAAAGAATCTATCTAGGAAAGCAGTAGCAAACTCTTCCCACTTTATGGGCTCTGCATCTGTGCCCCTGTCTACCTTCCACTGCTTAAACTATGTATGATCCACATCTTATACCTGATAGGTCTCTAATTCAGCACTTTCACTAGAAGTTACTCCCATGATATATGTGACTTTCTGAACATGATCGAGGAACTTCTGTGGATCCTCTTCTGACTTAGATCTTAAGAATAGGAAAGGATTTATTTAGGTAAAGTCCCAAATCCTGACTAAAGTAGTATTGGCCATTAGGTTGGCCTAAACAACATTTGGCCATCTATTCTAAGCTGCTAAAGAATTGGATAGAGTGCTGAATGTAGCTCTGAATTCTGCATGGGAGACATGTTCATCTAGGGGATTTGCCTGAACGTGCTGAGGTGTTGACTGGTTTCCTATTCTTCTTCCATTGTTCTTTTTAGGAGGCATATTCTGTAAACAAAAGGAAAAAAAGAATTATACTGAGATTTTAACTTGAGCTCATGCTCACCCGCACAACATGAATACTGAAAGAAGGAACACTTTTCCTAAAAATGTCTTATAGACTCTGGCCCATAGGTGTGGTGCGCTACACACCCATGCAAAAGACTCTACTTAACATGGATTTCAGACCCTCTAGGACTCTATTGAACCTTAATCTCAGATACCAAGTTTGTAATACCCCGAGTCTGCACCTTGGATACCATACGGTGCTTATGATCCCGAGGGACCACAAGCTAATCCATGATCTGGTACCTGCTGTGAGCACAGAATAATAATACTTTAAAATTATAGAATATAGGTTGAAATTCCATAAGGTTCACAATCTGAATACTGATAAATAATGAATCTGAAATACTATCTAAACTAGTTTAGTCTGAAAAACCTCTAACTAAACTTTCTGAAAGCGGAGTTGATGGGACAAGCCCCCAACTAACTCCAACTACTAAAATACTAATAAACTAAAATGCTGAAATAAAAGCATATCCTCAATAGATGAGGACTCACTGCTGAAACTGCAGCTACTAACTGGATCTATCTAAGCACGATCAGGAACCTGAGTGTTCAAACCTATGATATGAGACATCATAGAGCAAAGAAAGAGTATGCATCAGTACGTGGAATGTACTAGTATGCTAGATAAGGTAAGGCTAAATGCAAGGGTTCATATGCATGAAAAGTAACTGACTAGATGCTATAGAGTAACAGAATAAGAATACATGGGTAACTAAACTACTGTAAAATACTGAATATGCAATACTGTGCATATATATAAGTATATACTGTATCTGAGTTTTTACTGAAGATGAGTACTAAGTTCTGATAACTGAGTAACTGATATCTGAGGTTATTGATAGATAAATTACTGATAGATGAATGACTTTATCTGATAGTCCTGATTTTGTAGAACTGAACTACGTTCTATACTGAAACTGAAACTATAGGAAGTAATCTTCTAACCGATATGCCTTTTTCTGAATAGATTTGTGGTCCAACCTGTAACCCCAGCTAGAATACTATCAGTACTATGCCATGGGTAAAGATAAATTGAAGAATTACCCTTATCTAGCAGGTACTCTAATAAGAATGGTGGTACCTTCAACTGGCAGGTAGAAATACCTCATCAACCCTCAACTGGTAGGTTGATGTCTCAACCTACGCTGGCTACGTAGTTCTGGAATGCAAGGACTACTTCTAAGGATCACACCCTCTACTGGCAGGTGAGCCCCTATCCTTGGGTTCACTCAGTGCTGAATCCTACACCCAACTGAATAAACACTGAACTGATTATTAGACTGAGCTGAGTTAGACTGATACTAAGTTTCACTGAGTTTTATAACTGACTGAGTACTACTAATTGTGACATTACTAAGATAATTCTATAACTACTGTAGCTCTAGGTAAACAGCTAGATTATCGAGTATTAGATACCCCCAGGACTCGATAGTGTGAAAGTAAAGCATAGCATAATCTTGAGAAGCATAACAATGTCCCCTTGTTCATAATTCATTCATAGAGGCATTTTATCAAACACTTGTAGGGCATAAGCTTGTACATGATTGGGACCACATAATGACAAGTCATGATTCCACTATTTACTTCACATAGGCATTTTAGCAAATAATTGGGGAGCATGAATTATTTCACATGATAATGGTCAACACATGAACATCAAGAATACAAGACTCAATTGCAAATTCAAGGGTTTAGCATGAAATTCATATAATTCATCACATAAACCATTTTAATTTAATGGAACTTATAATTAATTTTGAATTGAAACCCAATTACTATCATGAACATGAACACAATCAATTTCAAGCATAAAATTCATAAACCTGAGGTCTTGTAAGTTTAAAAGGGGTTCTTGGACTTCAAGGGTGAAAGGAACCCATGAATGAACACCTAACATGCCTGAGAAGAAGAGTTCTTGAAGGTTCTAGGAGGAATTCTTGAGCTTTGTTCTTATTTCTTGAAAACTAGGGTTTGCTAATTGAGAGAGAATGTTTTTAATCTTGAGAAAATAATGAAATAATGAGCAATTAGTGCTCTTTTAGGGCTAAATTTTGTGTTTAGGACTAATTAGGGTCGTGGAAAAATACCAATCTAACCCTGGGAATAATTACAAATTTTGTCACTGGATGCCCAATTTTGGGCCTTACTACAACGCAGTGAGCCACTAGAATGTGGCTTGGCACAACGCGCCATGATCGTGGAATCACACCGAAAAAGGACAATTCTGAATATGGCCCTTGGCGCGACACACCGTTATCGCAGAGCCTTACTAGAAAATGCCAATTGGGAACTGGCACTGCTCGCGATGTGGGATTATCGCATTAGCTTGCTGAAAACTGACAATTGTCATTTTGATAGCCTCCACGACATGGTGATGTTCCAGGTGGCACACTGTTTTACAAAAATGACTCTAACTCTTTCCCCAGGTATCGAATTTGGGATAATTTTATATCATTGGAAAGTTGACTGAATTTCCCATGCAATGGTAAGCTCTAAAATAAAAGATTCTAAGTATTTAGAAATGTTTATATAGAATAACTCATGTATTGAGAGTTAAATTAAGCTAGGGAAATACGGAGTAATACATCCTCAATGGTCAACTGCTCATCCAACTAGACTGAGTCCCACCTAATCACATGATATGGATCAAGAATATAATTCTGCAACCTGGAGACATGAAAAAGCAGATGAACAATAGCAAAACCTGGAGGCAAGGCTAACTCATAGGCCACCTCCCGAACTATGTGGAGAATATCAAAAGGACCAATTTATTTGGGGGTTTAGCTTAACCTATATTCTAAATCTCATCACACCCCTCATAGGTGACACATAAAGAAACACACGGTCACCAACTCTGAATCTCAAGGCATGGAGCCTACGGTCGGCATAGTTCTTCTGCTTACTCTGGGTTGGCCTCAATCTCTCCTAAATTACCTTGACTCTATACAATGAGTCTTGAAGCAAATTCATACCATGAGGTCTCACCTCAAAAGCCTTAAACTATCCTATCAGAGAACGCTATCTCCTTTCATACAAAGCCTTATAAGGCGCCATCTCTCGAATGATAGTTATTGTATGCAATCTCTGCCAATTCTAAGTGTTGATCCTTTTTCCTCCAAAATCCATAACACAGGATCATATCATATCTTCAAGCACTTTAATAGTCCACTCAGATTGACCATCCGAGTGCGAGGGAAAAGTTGTACTTATGTCCACTCGAGTACACAACTCCTCTTGGAATGCTCTCTAAAATTATGAAGTAAATACAGAACCACGGTATGATATGATAGAAATAGTCACCCCATGTAAATGAAGTATCTTCGAAACATAAATATAGTCTAATCTCTTACCACTAAAGGTCATCTAAATAGGAATGAAATATGCCGACTTGGTTAAATGAACCACAATAACCTAAATACCATAAGACTATAGAAGTGCAAGGTAAACCACAAATGAAGTCCATAATAATATGTTACCATTTCCACTCGAGAATGGGCAACCTCTTATTCAATTATCCTAGATGTTGATGCTCGGCCTTAACCTACTGCAATATAGGCAACGATCTACAAAGTTTGACACATCTCTCTTCATACCGTCCCACTAGTAATATTATCTCAAATATCTATACATTTAAGCCTAATTAATTCCTTACATAATCCTTATTTATGGAATAGAAACTAACCATCATCATCTAAATAGTCAACATCCACACATAGTCAAGATTCACTATTGAACCGTACTGTCATTTAATCAATGCTAATTTCTAATCATCATAATCACATTAGCCATAATTTAGCAAAAGGACACTAATTATCATTATAACACTTGTCTAATAATATGTGTTAACATCTCTTATTAACTAGCATTATTAGTCTATGGATCCTCATCTAAGTAATCAATATCTCAACTTGGTCACCAATACCACTATTCATCACTAATGCTAAACCCATTATCATCATTATCTACGTAATAATCATAATTGCTAGTTGCCATATTTCAACTAAAAAAAGTTCACAACTGGTATTCTAGACTTCTAGCCATCAAGTACTATAGTCAATCAATAGACAACTAGTTAGGGTCATTTCACTTCTTTATGAGATATTGTATTTTATATATTGCATGTTAGATATGTATGTTAGGATGTAATTATGGGTAGAACACCATGAACTAGCCTAATTTATGAGTTCAAAGATTAAATGATTGAATACACCCTTAAGGTAAAATACTTATTATGTTTCTAAAATCCTATTAACTTATGTTGCTAGTATGTTAAGCATAGTTGAGGTTATTAACCCTTTGGTATAAGGTTATTTCATTAGGCGGTGGATTGTGATGGTTTCCCAGATTAGGATATGGATATGTCGAATATACATTGTTGGGCCTAAGTTCATGATTATGATATTAGTTAGATTTGAGAAAGTGTTTTATCCGTATAAAGTATGTGGCCGTAGTCTATAGATGTCTTGATACTTATAATTATATTATCTGGATATTAGTGATGATATGCATAGACAGAGATACTGATAGAGAGACAGATAGATAGAGAGACAGATAGAGAGACAGACAGATAGACAGATAGACAGATAGACAGATAGATAGACAGACAGATAGAAAGATGGATAGACAGATGGATAGATAGATGGATAGACAAATGGACAGACAGACGGACGAACATACAGATGGACAGACGGACGGACGGACAGGTGGACGGACAGACAGACAGATAAATGGATAGAAAAATGGACAGATCGACATACAGACGGCAGACATGATAACTATGTGTGTTGATCATTTTATAAACTAAGAATGCTCCTCATGTGTTTGATAAAATGCCTATGTGGATGAATTAGTGCCATTATAACATGGTAGCATGTATTCCCCATTCATGAATAGGTAGATGTCTTACAAGTGTTTGATAAAATATCTCTATGGATGAATTATGAAGAAGTGAAACATGTTATGTTATTTAAGATCATGCTATGCTTTACTTTTCATGTTATCGAGTCCTGGGGGTATTTAACACCCGAAAATATAGTTGTTTACCTAGAGTCAGTGTCATTTACAAAAAGTATCAGTCATGTCATGATCAGTAGTACTCTCAGTCAGTTACAAAACTCAGTCAGCTAGAGAACTCAGGAAAACTCAGTCTCGGTCCAGTCTAGTTCAGAATAATCAGTTTAGTGTCTTCCAGTTGGGAGTGGGATTCAGCATCGAGTGAGCCTAAGGATAGGGGTTCACCTATCAGTAGAGGGTCTGACCCTTAGAAGCAATCCTGGCATTCCAGAACTACGTAGCCAGCGTAGGTTGCGACATCACCTACCAGTTGAGGATTGATGAGGTATTTTAACCTGCCTTCCACCGTTCTCATTAGAGTACCTACCAGATGAGGGTAAATCTCAGCTTGTCTTTACCTGTGGCAAGGTACTGACACCCTTCCAATTAGGGTTACAGATTGGACCAAACTAAGTTATCTTGTCTTATTTGGGGCATGTCGATTAGATGATTACCTTTCATAGTTTTAGTTTTAGTCTTTAGAATAAAACTCAATTTTTTTCTACAGAACCAGGACTATTAGATATAGTCAATTAGTATCTGTAACTCAGTTATGAAAAATCTTAGATTATCAGTTACTATATATTAGAACTCAGTACTTAGATTCAGAAAATCTCAGTTACCGTATATATATATGCTCAGTATTTATAGTAGTTCAGAGTATCCACGTACTCTCATGTTTAGTTTCTCTATATCATTTAGTCAGTTATTGTTCATGCATATAAACACTTGCATTCAGCCTTACCTCATCTAGAATACTAGTACATTCCACATACTGACGTGTACTCTTTATTTGTGCTATGATGTATTATATCATAGGTTCGGATGCTCAGGTTCCTAATCGCACATAGATAGATATAGATTCAGCCAGCAGTAGATTTAGTAGTGAGTCCTCATCTATCGAGGATATTCTTTTATTTCATTGTTATAGTAGACTCAGTATTTCAGTAGATAGAGTTAGTTGGGGGATTGTCCCATCAACTCCACTTTAAGGCAGTTTCAAATTAGAGGCTTTTAGACTAGTTTTCAGATAGTGTTCAATTTTACAGATTGTTATTTTAGTTGATACACTTTAACAGTTTTTATAGATTTTGAACCTTATGGCATTTAAGCCTATTTTTTGAATTTATTATAGTATCATATTTTATTGCTCACAACAAATATCATTCATGGGTTAACTTGTGGTCCTTTGGGGTCGTAAGCCCCATGTACCATCTTAGGTACAGACTCAGGGCGTTATAAACTTTATATCAGAGACTAAGGTTCAATAGTGTCCTAGGAAGTCTGAAAGCCGCATTTAGTAGTCTTGTGCATGGGTGTATAGCGCGCCACACTTATGGATAGGAGGCTATAAGATGTTTTAGGAAAAGTTTCCCTTCTTTTAGTATTCATGTCATGCGAGTGAGCATAAGTTCCAATTAAACTCTCAGTCAAATCCATTTCTTCCTTTCTCTTATAGAACATACCTACCAAAATGACTAACAAAAGAAGAACCGAAAATTAGTCAGCACCTCAGCCCATTCAGGTATATTCCCTGGACAAGCATGTCTCTGATGTAGAATTTAGAGTTGCATTCATGAATCTAACTAATTCAGTAGCAGCTCATAATGAATGGCCAGCTGTTGTACCAGCCAACCTAGTGGCCAATACTATTGCAGCCAGGATTTGGCACTTCACCCGAATGAATCATTCCCTATTCTTAGGATCTAAGTTAGAAGTGGGTCCACAGAAGTTCTTCGATCAGGTTCAGAAAGTCACTGATATCATGGGAGTGACTTCCAGTGAGAGAGTTGAGTTAGCTACCTATTAGCTACAAGATATAGCTTATACTTGGTTTAAGCAGTGAAAGGTAGACAGGGGCACAAATGTAGAGCCCTTAGAGTAGAAAAATTTTGCTACTACCTTCCTAGATAGATTCTTTCCCTTAGAGATAAGAGAATCCAAGGTGTTAGAGTTCATCAACCTCAGGAAAGGAAGTATGAGCATGAAAAAGTATTACATCAAGTTTATTCAGTTAGCTAGGTATGCTTCAGATGTAGTGGAAGACAGTAGGTCCAGAATGAGCAAGTTCGTATCTAGGGTGTCAAATAGTGTGGTTAAGGAGTGCATAACAACGATGTTGATTAAGGAGATGGACATATCCAGGCTCATGGTCTATGCTCAACAAATAGAAAAATCTAAGAATAAGGGGGGAGAGAGGAAGAACAAGAGAGCTAGAACAAGTAGCTTTAATTTTACTCTGGCTAAGTCAAAGGGCGGTAACCGTTCCCAGTTTCACCCAAAGTATTTAGTTCCAGCTCTGTCCTTAGCTAGTGCTCCAGTACCTAAGTTTAAAAATGATAACAAAGATAGGGCGCCAGGCTCTAAACCTTAAGGAAGTGTCAGCAGTGCTCGAACAAATCCTCTGTGTCAGTAATATGGCAGAAACAACCAGGGTGTCTGCAGAGCTGCCAGTGATAGTTGTTTCGGGTGTGGTAAGCCAGGCCATAAAGTTAGGGATTATCCTCAGTCAGGTTCTCAGGGTCAGTATAATCGTCTTTCAGCTCAGTCTGGTCGCCCAAATCAGCAGGGTGTCGTTTCCAGTGCCACCAGTGGGCAACGCCCAAACAGGCTTTATGCACTTCAGTCTAGACAAGATCAGGAAAGTTCTCCTAATGTGGTCACTAGTACGTTACAGATATTCCACTTACATATTTATGCCTTAGTAGATCCAGGAGCTTCTCTGTCTTTCGTAACTCCTTACATAGAAGTTGACTTTAAAGTCAAACCATTAGTCTTAACAGAACCATTCTCAGTCTCTACCCCAGTGGATTAGTCTATCATAGCATGGTGGGTATACAGGAACTGTCCGGTTATGATATCTCGGAATGTCACTTCAGTAGACTTAGTAGAATTAGAGATGACAGATTTCAACATCATTCTCAATATGGATTGGCTCTATTCATGCTATGCCTCAGTTTATTATAGAAGCTGAATTGTTCATTTTTAGTTTCTAAATGAACCAATCCTTGAATGGAGGGGGGTAGTACTACAGTGCTTAAGGGTCAGTTGATTTCATACCTTAGAGCGAGAAAAATAATATCCAAGGGGTTTATCTATCATCTTGTCCGAGTCAAGGACTCTAATGCAAAAACTCCCAGTCTTGAGTGAGTTCCAATAGTAAATGAATTCTCAGATATATTTCCCAAAGATCATTCTGGAGTTCCTCCGGAGAGGGAATAGACTTTTAAATAGACCTTCTTTTAGATACTCAGCCCATATCTATTTTGCCATATAGAATGGCCCCAGCAGAACTTAGAGATTTAAAGAAATAGTTAAAGGATCTCCTAGATATGGGATTTATTTGGCCCAGTGCTTCCCTGTGGGGCATACTTAGGGGTGGGTATGGTATGGTATGGTACAGTATTTGAAACTTTGGTACGGTAATTTTGGTATTTGGTTTTAAAAAACATTATACCATTACCATACCATAATAATTCGGTATGGTTCGGTATTTTGACATTTGATTTTGGTATTTTGTGGTAAGGTAATCGGTAACCATAGTTTGTACTACTTCAATAATATATACTTGTATACTAAAGTATTATTACTTTGACTTTTCAAAAGAACGTCTAAATTGTATCATAAATACTTATTACACATGTAGAAATATTGAAAAAAGAAGTACAAACAATTCCTCTGGTTAGTCAACTGCACGCAAAAAACATTTTAATCAAGATAGAGTAGCAAAAGTTTTAATGTCTAAACATTTTTATACTAATAATAAGTATTATAATTGTTTGTGTGTATATGTATGTATGTGTGTGTATATATATATAAATATATATAAGAAATTTACTTATGTAACAATATATAATTCGGTATGGTATTCGGTATTTTGGTATGTCATTTGTAAATACCGAATACCATACCATATACCAAAAAAATTTAAAATGTATACCATATACCATACCAAATGCCATAATACTAAAACCACGGTATCAAAAATTTTTATTCGGTATGGTAATCCGGTATATACCCTACCATGACCACCCCTAGGTGCACTAGTTCTATTCGTGCATAAGAAAGATGGTTCTCTCAGAATGTATATAGACTACCGTCAGTTGAATAAAGTCACAGTCAAGAACAAATACCCACTTCCCAGAATCGATAACTTATTTGACCAACTTCAAGGTGATAGTTACTTTTGTAAGATAGACCTCAGATCATGCTATCATAAGCTCAGGGTTAGATAGTATGACATTCCAAAAATAGCTTTTCAAACCCGGTATGGTCACTTCGAGTTTCTAGTCATGTCCTTTGGTCTTACTAATGCCCCAGCAGCTTTCATGGACTTAATGAACTGCGTGTTCAAGTAGTACTTGGACATATTCATTATAGTCTTCTTTAATGACATTTTTGTCTATTCCAATTATAAGAATGATCACACAGACCACCTCAGAACTTTACTTCAAACTCTTAGAATTCATCAATTTCTGCCAAATTTAGTAAGTGCAAATTTTGGCTAAGGTCAGTAGCATTCTTTGGTCATATTATTTCTAGTGATAGCATTAGAGTTGATCCTCAAAAGACCAAAGTGGTGAAAAACTGGCCAAAACCCATCTCTCCATCAGATATCAGGAGTTTTTTGGGTTGCCAAGGTGTTAGAGTTTATCAACCTCAGGAAAGACAGTATGTGCTTGAAAGAGTATTCCCTTAAGTTTAATCAGTTATCCAGGTATGCTCCACATATAGTGATAGAAAGTAGGTCCAAAATGAGCAAGTTCATATCTGAGGTGTCAAATACTTTGGTTAAGGAGTGTAGAACAATGATGTTGTTTAATGAGATGGGCTCATGTTCCATGCTCAATAGATAGAAGAAGCTAAGAATAAGAGAGAGAGAGGGACAATAAGAAAGCTAGAATAGGTAGATTTAATTTTACTCCACCTAAGTCAGAGGGCGGTAACCATTTCCAATTTCACCCAAGGTCTTCAGTTCCAGCTCCGACCTCAGCCAGTGCTCAACAAAGATAAGGCGCTAGGCTCTAAATATCAAGGTAGTTTTAGCAGTGCTCGAACAAATCCTCTGTGTCAGCAATGTGGTAGAAACCACCAGGGTGTCTGCAGAGCTGGCAGTGATGTTTTTTTCGAGTGTGGCAAGCTAGACCACAGAGTCAGGGATTGTCCTTAGTTAGGTTCTCAAGGTTAGTATAATCTTCCTTCAGCTGAGTCCGGTCGTCCGAATCAGCAGGGTGCCGCTTCTAGTGCTACCAGTGGGCAACGCCCAAACAAGCTTTATGCACTTTAGTCCAGACAAGATCAAGAAAGTTCTCCTAATATGGTCACTTGTACATTATAGATCTTCTACTTAAATGTTTATGCCTTATTAGATCTGGTAGCTTCTCTGTCTTTCGCATCTCCTTACATAGCATTACACATTAAAGTTAAACCAGAAGTTCTAACAGAACCATTCTCAGTCTCTACCCCAGTGGGTCAGTCTACTATAGCTCGGTGGGTATACAGGAATTGTCTGATTATGATATCTCAGAAAGTAACTTTAGTAGACTTAGTAGAATTAGAGATAATAGATTTTGACATTATTTTCAGCATGGATTGGCTCTATTCATGCCATGCCTTAGTTGATTGTAGAAGCAGAATTGTTCATTTTCAGTTTCCAAATTAACCAATCCTTAAATAGAGGGGTAGTACTATAGCGCTTAAGGGTCAGTTGATTTCATACCTTAGAGCTAGAAAAATGATATCCAAGGGTGTGTCTATCCTCTTTTGGGAGTCAAGGACTCTAATGTAGAAACTTCTAGTATTGAGTCAGTTCCAGTAGTAAATGAATTCTCAGATGTATTTCTTGAATATCTACCTGGAGTTTCTCCCGAAGGGAAATAGACTTTGAAATAGACCTTTTTCTATTTACTCAGCCCATATCTATTCTGTCATATAGAATGGCCCCAACAGAACTTAGAGAGTTAAAGAAATGGTTAAAGTATCTCGTAGATAAGGGATTCATCAGGCCTAGTGTTTTCCTGTAGGGTGCACCAATTCTATTCGTGTGTAAGAAAGATGGTCCTCTCAGAATGTGCATAGACTACCATCAGTTGAACAAAGTCACAGTCAAGAACAAATACCCACTTCCCAAAATTGATGACTTATTTGACCAACTTTAGTTTGCTAGTTAATTTTCTAAAATAGACCTCAGATCAGGCTATCATAAGCTCAGGGTCAGATAATGTGATATTTTGAAAATGGCTTTCCAAACCCAATATGGTTACTTTGAGTTTCCAGTCTTGTTCTTTGGTCTTACTAATGCCCCAGCAGCTTTCATGGACTTTATGAACCTCGTGTTCAAGCAGTACTTGGACATGTTTGTTATAGTCTACATCGATGACATTCTTGTCTATTCTCGTAGCGAGAATGATCACATAGACCACCTCAAAATCGTACTTCAGACTCTCAAAACTCATCAGTTGTTCGCTAAATTTAGTAAGTGTAAATTTTGGCTAAGGTCAATAGCATTTCTTAGTCATATTATTTTCGATGATGGAATTAGAGTTGATTCTCAAAAGATCAAAGCAGTAAAAAACTGGCCTAGACCCATCTCTCCATCAGATATTAGGAGTTTCCTGGGTTTAGCTAGCTATTACCATCGGTTTGTTGAAGGATTTTCATCCATTGCATCCCCCATGTCCAGATTGACTTAGAATAAAGTCCAGTTTCAGTGGTCTAATTTCTATGAGAATTATTTTCAGGAGCTGAAGACTCGACTTACCTCAGCCCCAGTTTTGACTCTACCAAATGGTTCAAATTAGTTTGTTGTGAACTATGATGCATCTAAAGTAGGTTTGGGTTGTGTCCTCATGTAGAGAGGTAAGGTCATAGCCTATGCCTCTATACATCTTAAGCCCCATAAGAAGAATTATTCGACTCATGATCTTGAGTTAGCAGCTATAATACTTTTCTTAAAGATTTTAAGGCACTATTTATATGGTGTGCATGTAGATGTGTTCACAAATCACAAGATCTTACAGTATGCCTTTTCTTAGAAAGATTTAAATTTTCATCATAGAAGGTGGTTAGAGTTATTGAAAGATTATGACATGAGTGTTTTTTATCATCCGAGCAAGGACAATATAGTGGTTGATGCTCTCAATAGACTGTCTATGGGTAGTGTTACTAATGTTGAGGATGATAAGAAGAAGTCAGTTCAGAAAGTTCATCAGCTTTCCCGACTAGGTGTCCACTTAGTCGATTCAGCAGAAGGTACTGTATAGGTACAGAACAGTTTTGAATCCTCCCTAGTTTCCGAGGTGAAGGAAAAATAAGATAGAGATCCCAGTATCATTAAGATGAAAAAGTAAATCAGAGATCAGAAAGTAGAGTTTTTCTCCCAAGGGGGATATGGTGTTTTGCATTGCCAGTGTCAGCTATATGTGCCAGGTGTAGATGACTTGAGGCAACAAATTCTTACAGAAGCGCATGGTGTGTATTACTCTATTCATCTAGGGGCCACTAAGATGTACCATGATTTGTGGGATATCTACTGGTGAAATGGGATGAAGAGGGATATTACAGTATTTATAGCTAAATGTTCTACATGTCATCAAGTTAAGATTGAGCACCAGAAGCCTAGTAGGTCCATACAAGAGTTCAGTATTCCCACATGGAAATAGGAAGAAATGAACATGGATTTTGTAATAGGTTTACCTCATACTCATCGTTTGCATGATTCTATATAGGTTATCGTGGACAGGATAACCAAATCAGCTCATTTCTTGCCAATCCACACCTCCTATTCAGTCGAGGACTATGCCAAACTCTATATCAGAGAGTTGGTTAGGTTATATGGAGTCTCAGTATCTATTATCTCAAATAGAGGTACCCATTTTATCTCTCATTTCTAGAAAGCATTCCAAAAGGGTCTTGGTACCCAAGTTTATCTCAGTACAGCCTTCTACCCTCAGATACATGGTCAAGAATAAAGGACCATTCAGACTCTAGAAGATATGCTGAGAGCATGCCTTATTGAGTTTAAGGGTAGTTGGGATAACCACTTGCCTTTGATCGAGTTCGCATATAATAACAGCTATCATTCCAATATTCAGATGGCTCTATTTGAGGCTCTCTATGGTAGGAGATATAGATCTCCAATTGGTTGTTCGTGGCAGGTGAGGCCGTAGTAGTTGGGCCTAACCTAGTGTTTGATGCCTTAAAGAAGGTTCAGTTAATCAGAGAAAAACTTAGGGCTGCCCAGAGCTAAAAGAAATTGCATGAAGATGTGAGGAGAAAGGATCTTGAGATTGAGATTGGTGATTTTGTGTACTTAAAAATCTCTCCCATAAAAGGATTAAAGAGGTTCAGAAGGGAAAGCTCAATCCCTGATATGTCGGTCCTTACAAGATTCTCAATCATTTCGGAAAGGTAGCTTATGAGCTTGAGTTGTCTTCGGATCTAGCTTCATCACATCTAGTATTTCATATCTTCTTGCTAAAGAAATACATTGGTGACCCAGTAGTCATAGTCCTCTTAGAGGATGTAAATATTCAGAATGATCTCTCTTTCGAAGAGGTTCCAGTCCAAATCCTCGATCATCAGATTCACAAACTAAGGAACAAAGAAGTTCCCTTAGTCAAAGTTCTTTAGCAAAATTAGTCCGTAGAGGGAGCTACTTGGGAAGAAGAAAAGATATGTGTACCAAGTATCCTCAACTCTTTTTTGCAACCTCAAATCCAACTTAAGGTAATAGTCTTTTTTAGCTTTACTCAGTTCTATGTTCATCTATAATTATAACTTGGTATCCATTACCATTGTATATTCAGCCATACATTTATGAATCAGTTCAGTCATGTACTCATGCATCAGATATGCATGTTCAGTATAGAAACCCAGCTTATCAGTAGCTTCAGTCATGTATTCCATGCATCAAATATGCATGTTCAGTGTAAGACCTCAGTTTATCAGTAGTTCAATCATGTAGTCATGTATCAGATATGTATGTTTAGTATGTCAACTCAGTCTATTAGTGTTTCTCTACTTATTTAGTTTCATTCGAGGATGAATGTTCCCAAGGGAGAGATATTGTACTACCCCAATTTCCCTAGCCAAAATTAACTCTAAGTCCATGAGTTAACTAATATAAAATTTTAAAATACCCATTATTTTTTAGTTTATAGCCTGCCATTACGTAGGAAATTTAATTAGCTTTCCCATGATATAAAATTAGCCTAAATCCGATAACTGGGTAAGACGTTATAGCTATTTTAAGTTTTAGTCATTAAACACCATTATTCAGGCCAGTAACGAATCACGGAGTATGTCAAAATGGCAATTGTCAGTTTTCAGTGAGGTATCGTGATATCGACGCATTGCGCCGAAGCTTATTTTCATATTTGTCAATTTCTAGTGTACCAATGTGATCCGACCATGTCGCGATGAGTCCAAATTTTAGAATCAAAGGGGCACCACGATTCCAACGCATTGCACCAAGCCCTCAATTCCTAATTGTATATTTCCAGTGGCCTGACACGATCATGGCGCGTCGCGCCAGGGGCCCAGTTCAGAAATTTGACAAAAATTAAATGTTTCATCCAGGGATTAGTCTTTTCCCATGATTTTATTCTTCTCAAGTGTGAGATTAAATCCCTAAAAATATTTTAAATTATTTGTTTATTTACTTTTCCCCCAAAATCAAAGCATTCTCTCTCAAGTAAACAAACCCTAGCTTTGAGAATCAAGGTCAAAACTCAAGAATTTCTCCAAGAACCTTCAAGAATTAACTTTCCAAGGTATGTTAGGTGTTTATTCTTGGGTTCTATTCACCCATGAAGTCCAAAAACCCTTTTTAAACTTACAAGATCTCAGATTTATGATTTCTACATTTGAATTGAATTGAATTCATGTTCATGTCATTACTGGGTCTTAGTCTATGATTAAATTACAAGATTTCATGAAATTAATCATTATATGTGTTGAATTACATGATCTTCATATAAACCCTTTAATTTACAAGATGATTGATATAGCCATGATAACTATGTTTGTTGATGGTTGTATAACCTAAGCATGCTCCTTATGTGTTTGATAAAATACCTATGTGGATGAATTAGTGTCATTATAACATGATAGCATGTATTCCCCATTTATGAATAAGTAGATGTCTTACAAGTTTTTGATAAAATGTCTCTATGGATGAATTACGAATAAGTGAAACATGTAATGCTATTTAAGATCATACTATGCTTTACTTTTCATACTATCGAATCCTGAGGGTATTTAATACCCGACAATTTAGTTATTTACCTAGAGCCAGTGTCAGTTATAGAATAGTATCAGCATATCACAATCAGTAGTACTCTCAGTCAGTTATAGAACTCAGTAGAACTCAATCAGTTATAGAACACAGGAAAACTCAGTAAACTTAGTCTCGGTCCAGTCCAATTCAAAATACTCAGTTTAGTGTCTTTTAGTTGGGAGTAGGATTTAGCACCGAGTGAACCCAAGGATGGGAGCGCACCTACCAGTAACTCTCAACTTATCTTTACTCATGGCACGATACTGACACCCTTCTAATAGGGGTTACAGATTTGACCCCAACTCAGTTATCTTATCTTATTTGGGGCATGTCGGTTAGATGATTACCTCCTACAGTTTCAATTTTAGTCTTCAAAATAGAACTCAGTTCAGTTCTACAGAATCAGACTATTAGATACAATCAATCAATATCAGTTACTCTATATCAAAACTCAGTACTTAGCATAAAAAAAGTTTAGTTATAGTATATATATATATGAACAGTATTACATGCTCATTATTTACAGTAGTTTAGATTATCCACGTACTCTCATATTCAGTTTCTCTATATCATTTAGTCAACTATTGTTCATGTATATGAACCCTTGCATTCAGCCTTACCTCATCTAGCATACCAATACATTCCACGTACTGATGCATACTCTTTCTTTGTGCTATGATGTTTTATATCATAGGTTCGGATGCTCAAGTTCCTGACCGTGCATAGATATATCCAGATTCAGCCATCAATAGATTTAGTAGTGAGTTCTCATCTATCGAGGATATTTTTTCATTTCATTATTACATTAGACTCAATATATCAGTAGATGGAGTTAGTTAGGGGATTTTTCATCAACTCCACTTTTAGGCAGTTTCAGATTAGAGGCTTTTCAGACTTGTTTTCATACAGCGTTCACTTTTATAGATTTTTATTTTAGTCTATACACTTTATCAGTATTTATAGATTTTGAACCTTATGGCATTTTAGCCTATTTTTCTGCATTTATTACAGTATCATATTTCAGTGCTCATAGCAGATATCAGTCATGGGTTAGCTTGTAGTTCTTTGAGATCATAAGCATCGTACAATGTCTAGGGTACTGACTCAGGGCGTTACATAAGGTTAGATCAGACTCATAAGTTCAATTTCAAATTTGATGTCTTAGAATAGCGGCTTGAAAGTTATGATGTATTGGGAGTGTAGATTCTTATCCATCTTTAAGTTTAGTTTTGATTGTGGAGATCGAGTTGTCCATCCCCAATGTTGAGATTTTAGCTGGAAGTTATGGAGCTTGGGTGTAGTTATTATTTTTATATTTGTCTCAGTTGAGATTTTATTTATAGGTTGGCTAAGCCTGCTCCATGTCTACCTATTTGATCTTCTTTAGTTTAGTTGAATTATGGTTGATAGGTGGTCAGATGGTAGTCTGTGAGCACAGTATTGGTTCCTTCAGTCTTAACCTTGATTTTCAATTTTTATCAGAATTTTTAGATGATTTACTCACTAGGAGTAGTATGCTCAAGTTGGATTCGGCATGGTTTTATCCTCAATTGGTGGGACATCCTGGAGCATATTGTTTAATATTTAGTGTTTGTGTTTTAGACTCTCAACTATCAATTTTAAGGATTATTTGACCATTTGTAGCATTAGCATAGATTACATACATCAATCATCACCATATATATGCCCAGGTAGTGCCTTATGGGTACATTTTCATGCTTGCCATCATGGAATTCTAATGGATCCATTTTAGTTCTTTAAGCTTAGTGTGATGGAGTTGCGTAGATAGTACTTGAGTGATATCTGCTTAGTTTGGAGTAGGTAACAGGTTTGGAAAAGCAAAAGAAAGTTATTTTTGGATTTTAGAGTTGGTTATACAGTTCATGTCTTGGTTTGCTTTTGGCTTGATGGGTTCTTGCTTGGTTATGGTGGTATCAGTACGATATCAGTGACTCATAGTTCAGATTTTTGTGAGGACAATTGGTGGTTGAGGTTGAGTTTTGGTTGTACAAGAAGTGAAAAAGAGAAGTAGGTGTAAAAAGGGGTACCTATGGCAAAATCCCTTGGAAATGTTGTCTCTTCTTGGAGGTTATCTAAAAAGTCTTGCTTGAAACATGCGGGCCCAGTACCTTATCCATTCAAGTTTTCGTGCTTCTTTTATCCATTGATTTTTGTAGACGAAATTCCTTTTAGTAGTGATTATTGTAATGACCTTCTAAGTTATTTCTCGATTTGTGTGTATTTCTAGCATTTTAAGCCTTCCCATAATGACTATGGTTCATTTATGACTTGTCAAAATTGTCGATTTGGTTATCGGACAGTTCGTTTGGATTCTAGGCATATTTTCCCATTTTGGAGCTTTCGTTGTTTAGGATTTGGTCTCAAATTGAAACTCCTAGTAGATGACCTCAAATGAGAATTCGGACAGTGCTATCACCTATAGAACATTGATTTTAGGCTAAAAGGACCCTTGGTTCAGGTCCCGAGACTTCCGAACTCATTTTGGTATATTGGGTGGATCATCTGAAAAATTGAACTACAAGTGTGGGCCCTACATTTAGTCAAAATGATATAATATGAAAGTTTTGATGGTTCAATTGAGTCCGGAGCATCAAATTTGGTATGATGGCATTTTTTGTTTACACTAACAGGGTTATGAGCTAATCCCGAGCACCCGATTGAAGTCCGTTTTGGACTTGGTAATAATTTGGTACATGGCACCTGATAGGTCCGCTTAAGCACCTATTAGACCGCTTTAGGTCCCATGGCCTGCATTAGCGGCCTTGGTCTAAAGGCAAGGTACACTTTAGCACGTATGGGTCGTGTTAGCGGTCTTGGCCCAAAGGCAGTGTATGTTTTAGTGACAATAGATGCTAAAGCGGGCACCACTTTAGAGCCATTGGGGACGCTTTAGCATCACCCATCCCACTAGTGATTAGCAGACCCTAAAATGGTCGAGTGCTGCTTTAGAGCCTAGGTGTCCACTTTTAGTAGTAACTGTGGACCTTTTTATTACTTTTCCTCCACCCGATTTTTCACCATTTCTTTCACTAATTTCATATCAATTTGAGATCCCAAAGAGAAGCAAAAGTGGAAAATCATCCATTGAAGTTAAGGTAAGCTAGCCTAACACTCCTTGGTCATTTTCCATTATTTTTTCCTTTAATTTTTATCTTAATTCATGGTAAATTCTTAGAAATTAGGTCTTAAATTTCTAAACTTACCCAATTTGTTCTCTGTTTGTGCTTAACTTTTGAGCACACATGGCTTGTCCTTTAAGGAACCTCGTGATGAATTCAATTTTGAATTCTGTTTGCGAGCCCCAAGGGCCTGTTCTTGACCAAAATTTTGACCTGACCCTTAATATAGCAATATGAGGTTTTCTTTCCTCCTAACGACGTGTAAATTACTATTTTTTATGGTGGAATGGTATTTTAGAATCACAGAGCAAAGGCAGATAATTTGTGGGCGATTCAAATATTTGTGATTCAGCATCAAGGTAGGCTTATGTCTACTCTTCTTCATGAGATAGTGTGTTTTATATATTGCATATTGGGTAGGGATGTTAAGATGTGCTTATGGGTGAAATATCGTGACTTAGCATAATCTGTGAGTTCAGAGTTAATGGGTGAATCGACCCTTAAGGTGAAATTTTATTCTTTTAGAATCCTATTAACATAGGTTGCTAGCATGTTGAGGCTAATAACCCTTTATTATAATGTTATTTCGTTACCCAATAGATTGTGATGGTTTCTCAAATTATGATATGGATAGGTCGGATATGCATTGTTTGTCTCAAGGTCATGATTATGATATTAGTTGGATTTTGGAAAGTGGTTTATCCTTGTAAAAGACGTGTCGTAGTTTATAGACGTCTTGATACTTATAATTATATTATTTGGATATAGCTCATGGCATGTATAGCTTCGGTACATTAATGTTCACTTAATGGTATGATTTCGACTAAAATATGGTTTTACTATTATTTTCCTAGAAAAAATCATTCCCACTTTTGACTTTTAAATGGATTCTTTCATATTAAGAATCATACCACTTTAATGAATGATTTCTGATCTTTTGAGACTAAGATGATGTTTAGAAATTTGGTCGAGATAGACTTTGGTCTATGATTTTACTACTACTATTTACCTCGATTGAGAGAGACTCCGACCTTTTTCATATTTTTCTGGTGATTTAGTCCCAAATTTTACCTCAGACAATGGATATATAGACTTACACTCTTTTAGCCTTAGTTCAAGATGTCAGGATAAAGTAGAGTGATGATAATGATGGTTATTAAAAATCCTATATCGGGACTAGGTCGATGTTTAAGGTTACTCCCAAATTCATTAAGGGTCACTTTATTTGTGAGCCATCGTACCTAAGAAAAGAGGTCGTCGCAGGTCCTACCTTTGCAAGCCACATCGAGTTGGAGGAGATGTATACACTGGGATGCATTATGGTACTTGATTTGGATATAATAGTATGGATTATACTTTGCATTCATCCTTTCATGCGCATTGCTATCACCACTATGTGTCTATAACTATTAGTCTTATTGGGGTTGCATGGTAGAGGTGATGAGTATAGCTTGTGTTGTGTTACGTGCTGATTGGACCTTTCAAGTTATAGGGCCCAATTTAGGTATTATTTTTCTGGGATATCCGGTTACTTTATTCTTATTGTTATTAAGATTAGTTCATGACAGGTTGATTATAGGACTGGTACTGAGATTTGAGGTATGATTCTGATATTTTCCCTTTTACGGTTATTTTGGTATGGATAATTCTCTCATGCTTAGATGTATGAATTAAGGATCCTAATTAGGTTAGCACTGGTTTCTACCATGATTAGGAGGACTGAAGATACTCGTATAACTACTTTAGATTGTATCTTCGAGTTACCCCTGCTAATGTATATATCTATCTATATATGTAGCTATGGTAATACTGATATATTCTTCTCTTCCTTCATTTATGTTGTATATCTATTTCTTGTCCTTGCATACTATAGCCTTCTTCTTCTCTTTATTTGTATATTAGACAACGATATATGGTACAATATTTAGGTCCCAGGGTATGGTTAGAATAGGATAGTTTATCCTTATTGTCTATTTAGCTTTATTATGCTGGTTTTCCTGAATATTTGGGCGTAGTTTACATTCTTTCTTGCATGTTAGTTATAATTTTATTATCTTTGGAGCTCAGTCGGCAGATTCCTACTGAGTACCACGTGTTTAGTATTCATACTACACTGTTACAGCCTGCATATCATAGTATGGGTTCTCACTGTTGTGTGCATCGTGTGGAGCAACTATGGTTCGGAGACGTAAGGTGAGCTCCTGGCATTCTGAGTATTACTATTCTCCTTCTTATGTACTAGACTGATCTCTATGTTATATTCAGAGATGGATTGTACTTGTAAATTCATTTAGTACTTCATTTTGCATTCTTATTTCATTAGAAGCTCTTGTGCTAATTTCATTAGGTTTTGGGACTATCTTATGTATTTCAAACTTTTATTATATTTATTTCACATATTTCCTTCTTTCTCTTGGTAGTCCGTTGCTAGTGGTTCCAGACTACGAATTGGCTTACCAACTGGTTGGTTATAGTTGGTGTCATCATGACATGAGAAATCGAGTCTTGACATAAGAAAAAACTCATGGAGTATAACTAGACTAGAAATGTAAACCTTTGTTTTGCCCCTCTACAATTTAACAGATTCTTGTTTTATTTGACTTTCGTTAGTTGAAGGACTAAAATAATACATATTGCTTAATTGAAGGTCAAATATGCTTAACCGAATATCACAAGGACTAAAGGGGAATAAGACAATAGCGCAAGGACTGAAAATATTATATTTCTTTTACAAAATGTGTTTTATTTTGCGTCCTTCCATATATTCTTCTTTCGCTTGAGCTATGCAAGTGTTTTGGTAGAAAAATAATTTAACTTCAAAAACTTTAGAAAATTTTCAAATTAATTAAAGGACGGAGACACAACTTAACTAATTTTAAAAAATTAATAAAATCTTTTAAAAAGAAATTTAATGTCTCAAAGCAGTAAAAGTCTTCAAATTTAAGAAATTTTGAGGAAGAGTTCAAGTTAGCATTTTTTAAAGAGTTTAAGGCACAGAGGTAATCCAGCTATTTCAAAACTTTATTTGTTTTATGACTAACTTGTGAAAAGGAAATTAATTAAAAAGAGAATTATTTTCTACACAATATAGTTATAAAGGAAGATCAAATGATTTAAACAAAAATTGCAAGTAAGATTTAGCAACAATTTGAAGAACTAATTATGACTTGATTATTTGATTTAAACGAACAAAAAAAATAAATTTACTTAAAAAAAGGGTACTCCAAAAGGAAAAATTAACTAAATTAATTTAATTGTTAGTATTTAGGATGAAGAAGAAGACGGTTAATCTACATGAATTGTGAATGAGTAGAATTAGGAAAGAATGATTTTAATTAAGAGAGATATTAGGGATAATTGATATTCTATTTTTAACTGAACACATTATTTTAGGGATAACGTTTCCATATATTTTAAAATAACTTTTTCCTTTCTAGTATTTGGTATTAGGTTGTGTTTAAATTCTAATGTTATGCACTGCAAAGTAACAAATATTGTTATAATTCCCTTTCGTGTACGTTGACGACTTAGGTCAACACTAGTCGGCTACGCCGTGCTACGCATGGTCCAATGTTGATTCTTAAAAATTCTACATTATGTATAATTTGATCATTTAATTAAAACATTCATTTGTTTGGTTGATAAATTTTAAGTTAGGCATATATTATTATATTTAGATTGGTGAAATTTGTATAACAATATTTTAAGTTGTTCAAACTTTTGTGGAATTGATAGTCAATTATATTTTTTTAATAATTTAAGTTTTTAATTATTGTAATTTATAATATTTTTTTCTTCTATTCTACTAATTAGAAGTGACATTATAGAATTATTATAACAAATACTTGTGAAATTTTTTTAAGTGGTCCCACATAAGACGTCAAATTAATTTAAAAAATTAAAAAATAATTTATCATTTTATATCTATTTTATTTTTTTATTAAATATTATTAATTTTTTATTACTTAAATGAATTATAATAATTAATTATGAGTCATATAGTAAAATCGTGGTTGAGTAGGTAAAACAATCATGTCATAAATGTCTATTATTAAATATCCTCAATTTTTAAATACTTAATTGACTTATTATAATTAATTAGGGGTAATATAGTAAAATCACGGTTGAAGCAGCTGAAGCAGACATGTCGATCATGAGCAGTCTGCTTCAACTATCGTGCTACGCACGGATCAATGTTGATCTTTAAAAATTCTACATTATGTATAATTCTATCATTTAATTAAAATTTTCATTTGCTCGGTTGATAAATTCTAAGTTATGTATATATTATTATATTTAGATTGATGAAATTTGTATAATAATATTTTAAGTTGTTCAAACTTTTGTGGTATTGAAAGTCAATTATATTTTTTAAATAATTTAAGTTTTTAATTATTGTGATTTATAATATTTTTTCTTTTATTCTACTAATTAGAAGTGACATAGTAAAATTATTATAAAAAATGCTTATGAAATTTTTTTAAGTGGTCTCATATAAGACGTCAAGTTAATTTAAAACATCAAAATTAATTTATCATTTTATGTCTACTTTACCTTTTTATTAAATAATATAATTTTTTTAATACTTAAATGACTTATAATAATTACTTAGGAATAATATAGTAAAATCACAATTAAAGAAGCTGAGGCAAACATATCAACCATGAGCAGCCTGCTTCAGCTGGGTATTATTCTTTTGATTTGAAAGAAGCTCAACGCGAACACGATGCAAAGGTGGATCCAACGTGAACTCAGATGGATGATTTCATGCGAAAAAAATGATAAAGATTTGCAAATAATCAAACACGAACATAAAACTTGGATCTAGATGTAAAAAGGTTGTATCTGTTCATGTTCATATTATAGTAATAATGAATCATAGACTCGTTTACGGAGTTCACATTTGGCCAAACTTATTTTTCCTCAAATGTACTTATTTTTTTCTTAAAAATGCTTATTTTAAAAAATGAGGTGTTTGGCCAAATTTTGGGGAAAAATAAGTGTTTCTAGGAAGTAAGAAGTTATTTTTCATAAGCTGAAAAAATAGTTTTTTCCTAAAAGAACATTTTTGAAAAGTATTTTTGAGAAAAATAAACTTAAAAGCACATTTAAAAACTTGACGAAATACTAATTATTGCTTAAAAATAATTTAAAAATTTATTGGTCAAATAGAAATAATGTCTCACCAAAAGTATTTTTTTGAAAAATACTTTTGAAAAAGAAATCTTTTCAAAATAAGCTGATTTTATAAGTTTGGCCAAACAGGTTATAAGTCATAGATAGGTCAAAAATCAAATAAGAAACATGTGGTTTTACAAATGCATTCATGACAAATCAGCCAAGGAAAATGGGTTATTCTCAAATATAAACACAAATTAGGGTGGCTTTCAAATTCTAGCCCCAAATAAAAAGGCTTTGTTAAAATAGCCTTACCTTGTTAAGGCATATTTTCTTGGACGAAAATACCCTCCTACAAGCCGTTATTTCTCTTTCTTTCAACTTCAACTTATAATTGAGAATAACCCGTTTCTTCCAAATTCCAGAATCGAGCTCCAAAATATTCGTTATTAATTCTCTTTCTTTCAAATTTCAGAATCGACTTTCAAACATACGCAGTCGACTGTAACCGTATGGGTTCTTTAGGTATGAATTTCATCATCCAAATTCATTGTGGTAATTTTAGCTTATTGATGTATTGTGGTAATTTTAGCTCGTTATATAATTAGAATATTGATTTAATTTGTGGGAAGGTGAACGTAAGTTGAAGTTGAGCTATGCTGTTGTTATAGTAACATATTTACCATTGAGGAATTGCGTCGAACAGGTTGTGGAGAGTTTGTTAATGCAGTTATAATTGTGTTTGAGTAGTTGAGGAGGGTTGGTCTTGGAGGGAAAGGCCATTAATATGGGAGTTAATGTTGATCGCAACATATTTTGGGAAGGCCAAACGTATAAGGTTAAGGTGGTACAAGAAATTAGTTCCAAGTATTTCAAACTAGTAGTATAATTAGCATTAGAAGATGATGAGGAATTGTATCAAACAGGTTGTGGAGAGTTTGTTATTGCGATTATAATTGTGTTTGAGTAGTTGTGAGGGTTTGGTCTTGGAGGGAAAGGCCATTAATATGGGAGTTAATGTTGATCGCAATATTTTTTGGGAAGGCCAAACGTATAAGGTCAAGGTGGTATAAAAATAAGTTTGATTGTTTCTATAGCTCGAACACAAACTACAAAGCTACCTTTCTTGCAAGCTTCTCTAGTTGTCTCAGTTTGTTGGACAGCCTTGCATTTCTCTTATGCCAAACTGCATATATAAATTCAGTAGATACCAACTTTCATACTTGGGATATGTGTCTCTTGCCTTTAATTCTCTGCTTAATCCAATCACACATTGCTACTCATGTAGAAGATATTGGTTGAGTACTATTTAACCAGCAAAGCAACCTCTTCCATACTGCATTTGATGTTGTGAAGGATAAACCAATAATTTACTTTAGAGTAATGACTAATAAGAACCACAAGTAGAAAGGTAATTCTATCATCAGATGTTTAATTGTAAAATATCACCGCAGTAAGACCAGTAATTACATAATGAAAACCAGAATAATTACTTGATGGTTATTGTGTACCTACAGTAGTTTCAAGTTTTATTTCTCTTCATCTACCTACATTCTATTGTATACAATTTTTTGTCACTTCACAAAGCACATGGAAATGTTGTAGTCAATCTAGATGTTGCTGGTGTGATTTTCAGTTCTCTTAAATCAATTAATTTGTTTCTGTCTCTAAGTTGGGGAATACAGGTCAAGGCCTCCCTTCCAATATAGTGTACCTAGTTAGGATCAACTTGTGTAGCTTTTGTTCTTGTGTAGTTTAATTTGGTAGATTATAGATTTAATTGTCATTATAAGCTCTTTATTGTTGTGAATCTGTATATGCAGTGATACCCTTAACGATCTATGAAATAGATAGCTATACTAGTCATAAACTTAGGATAATTTCTCTATCTGAGCTTTGATCTACATTGATGAAAGTGAACCTTTAGCTTTCTATTATGTTTGCAGCTGCCACAACTAGTTGTAGATAATGTTCTCACTTTCAACAAGAGCTTTTGGATAAGACTTGCAGCTAGAGAAGACACCTGCAAATCCGACGATGACAAAGCATGGTTCCATTTCTTAATATCTTCAGTTAGTTTATGCTTCGTAAATTCTTTCAACTTGCTGAATAAGCTTTATTGATTTTCTTTTACAGAAAAACTATGAAAAGCTAGCATTAACAGTAATGAATATCGTAGACCGTCTGGTTCACAAGACAAATGTATATATTCCATCTCCCTTCTAAACTACACATAACAATTGTATGTATTTTTTGTGCCTAGCTGATAAGAAACAACTTCTCTTTAGCATAAGACTTTCTGAACTACACATAAACAAGTATATGTATTTTTGGTGCCTAGCTAATTATAAGAACCTTCTGAACTACACATAACAAGTATATATATAACAAGTATATGTATTTTTGGTGCCTAGCTGATCACAAGCACCTTCTAACCAATAATTAGTCATTACTCAGTCGTTAACTTGCTTTCACAAAATACACCCAAGGTTAATCTGGATATTCCACTTCATTAATCTATCAGTGGTCACACAATGCTTCACCCATCCAATAAACTTGTAAGGAAAACCCAGGTCAATCAGGATATGCTTCAAATAGGGTCAATCTACAGAATCATAAGCCTTCTGTATATCCACTTTTAACATACATCTAACTGTTTCAACATTCAGATTCTGTCATACATTTCAAGTTATGCTTCATGGGCAAGAGTTCACACTACCTTAGTTTGTAATGATTTAGCAGATGACCTATAACTCTTGCCCCAAAGTCAAGACTTAGACAGTTATGCCCCATGGGCAAAAGTTAACACTGTCATAGTCTGTAATTATTTGGCAGATGACCTATAATTCTTGCCCTAGAGGCAAGACTTTGACAGTTATGCCCAATGGGCAATAGTTGACTATGCCTTACTCTTTAATGATTTTACTTATTGAAGCTATATATTCTAAATTAAATTATTACTAATCTTCTGTTGTTTCATTTTTCACAAGGGTTGTGCTTGGAATGGATGAAATAAAATGAGTATTGATAGAAATAATGAGTTACAGGTTATTGAACAAATATTGGAGACTAAAATAGATGAGAAATCCAAGATTAAGAGGGTATGCCAAAAAAAGATGAGGATACTTGATGTCAAGACTACTCTCTTAAGACACAATGTCTCTTTGAATATGGTAAATGTCAAGTCGATCTTCATTGAAAAACAAAATATGATGATGAGCATGTCAAACATTGCAATTACCCACAACATCTAATTTAAGGTTATCAAATCAAGCACAATAAGATATTTACTGCAATGTTTGGACGATAACTGTGTGTGGCGGTTTCATGCCTCAAAGATTGCCGATTCTTTTCTTTTTCAGGTTACTACATATGAAAAGGCTCACAGTTGCTCAGTTGATTTTATAACGTCCGACCAGAGGAATGCAATATCAAAGGTCATATGTGACTACATACTAGAGCTCGTATGTGACTTTAGTAATGTAATCACACCAAACTTTGTGGTAGATGAAATGAGAAGGAAATACTGAATCATCATATCCTACAACAAAGGATGGCGAGCGATACAGCATGCCTATACGATGATAAGAGGAACCGCGAAAGAAAACTACAACAGGTTGTCATCGTATCTTCACATGATGAAAGAAAATAACCCAGGCACGTACATGAACATAAAGAGGGACGATGAGAACATGTACAAATGCTATACTATTAAAATTGAAAACTTTTACTCAAGAGGAAATAGTTTATTCTTTAATTACATTGATTAGATTATTAACATATATGCAACTCTTGCCTCATGGGCAAGACTTAGTTTAGAAAATTATTAAAATTGAAAACTTTTGCTTAAGAGGCAAGGGTTTATTCTTTAATTGCACTGATTAGATTATTAACATATATACAACTCTTGTCTCATGGGTAAGACTTAGTTTAGAAAATTATTGAAATTGAAAACTTTTGCCCAAGAGGCAACAATTTTTTCTTTAATTGCACTGATTATATTATTAACATATATGCAACTCTTGCCTCATGGGCAAGACTTAGTTTAGAAAATAATTGAAATTAAAAATTTTTACCCAAGAGGCAACAGTTTATTCTTTAATTGTACTATTAGATTAATAACATATATGTAACTCTTGCCTCACAGGCAAGACTTAGTTTAGAAAATTATTGTACAAATGCTATACACCTGAAATTGAAAACTTTTATCCAAGAGGCAAAACTTTATTCTTTAATTGTACTGATTAGATTATTAACATATATGAAACTCTTGCCTCATGGGAAAGACTTAGTTTAGAAAATTATTGAAATTGAAAACTTTTGCCCAAGAGGCAAAAGCTTATCCTTTATTTGCACTGATTAGATTATTAACATAGATGAAACTCTTGCCTCATGGGCAAGACTTAGTTTAGAAAATTATTGTACAAATGTTATATTGTTGAAGTTGAAAACTTTTGCCCAAGAGAAAAAAATTTATTCTTTAATTGCACTGATTAGATTATTAACATATATGCAACTCTTGCCTCATGGGCAAGACATAGTTTAGAAAATTGTTGTACTCTGATTATAAACATCAAATGCAAATTGTTACTAATATTATTTTGCTCAACATAGGTTTCAATATGCATTTTTTGCTTATGGTGCTTCAATCATTGGATGGACCAACTGTAGACCGGTAATAATGGTAGATGCAACATTTTTTAAGTCAAAATATCATGGTGTCCTTATGATAGCAGTGTCAAAGGACGGAAACAACAACATATTTTCTTTGGCTTTTGGAATTGCAGACTCAGAAAATAATGAGTCTTATAACTGGTTCTTCAATCAGTTAAGAAATACAATTGGGGTACGTGAACAATTGTCTATTCTATCAGATCATCACCCATCTATTGCAAATACAATTGTAAATGTCTATCCGGAGTGTCAGTACAGGATATGCATCTATCACATGGAGAAGAATTTAAGAAAAAGATACTTTTCAGATGTGGTTCTATCACTATTCTACAACACAACAACAATATACAAACGAATTGAATTTTATGCTTTCATGGATGAGATAGAAAAAGTCGATAAAGTTGTTGTGGAGTACTTGAAAGAAGAAGAACCAGAAAGATGAGTTCATTTATTTTATACCAACAGAAGGTACAATATGCTTACGACTAACAACGTCGAGTCCATGAATGTTGTACTGAGAAAAGCAAGGCAACCATCAATACTAGAACTGATCGATTACATTTAAAATAAGTTATAAAGTTGGTTTTATGAAAGAAAAATAAAAGTGCAAAGCAACTTTCATGACATCACACGTTGGGCGAAAGTGGAGGTGACTGACAAGATTCAATTTGCCTTGAAATTGAAAAAAAGTAATTGGCATTGTATTATGATAATAGGAAAATATATTGTTACTATTTTTTTGTTGCAGATTATATATAGCTGGTTTACCGTTATTTGTGATTTATTACTAGTTATTTTATTTTCTTGAGATTCATGCACGAAATATATTTTTTGTTGCTTCTGTTCCATTGCTTCTACTCATAGTTGTATGATCGTTTGTGATTTGATGTTGTATGCTTGATTGTATCCGTTTTTTGGTTGTCTCAAGATTCATCCCCTATGTATGTTTGATTGCTCTGTATGGCTGATTCTGCTTATATACTATATGTTTCAGTATCATAGCTAATTCTACTCCTAGGTTAGATGCAATATCTATTTTATGTCAGTTTATTTGTAGCTAATTTTTCTACTCATATGTTAGAAGCATCACTATTGAATCAGCTGTTGTTCCTAAGCAAGGTTCTATCTTTTTCATAAAATACAGGGAATTTGACTTTGAAAGTTCATTCCTTGGATGACAGATCCTTCTCCTGCACTTTCCCTGACCAAGCCAAGCATCAAAACTCTAACTATCCCCTATATTGGCCCTTATCTTCCATTTTAAAATAGAACCTTAATTGTGACTCCTTATTATTGGTCACTTATTATTATATTTTTGATTAGTTCAATATTAGATTGTGATTTGATGTTATATGCTTGATTATAGCTGTTTTTTGGTTGCTTCAAGATTCATCCCCTATGGATGGTTGATTGCTCTGTATGCCTGATTCTGCTCATATACTAGATGTTTTACTATAAGTTATCATTTATTTATCATTTTATTTATAGGTATAACCCAATGATGCAACAAAATTTGTTTTAAGAGAAAAAGGAGTCGAATATATTATAGACCTGAAGAGTAGGACTTGTCAATGCTTGGTATTACAAACATATGAGATACCATGCACTCATACAATTGCAGTGATAAACAGTAGACATATGAACAAGTCTAGATATTATTCTCATTGGTTCTCAAGACAATCTTGGCTACAAACATACCAGGGAGAAATCCTACCTGTTGGAAGCACAACATCATGGATTGTCCCAGATAGCATAAAGGATCTGATCACAAAACCCCCAGATAAGGAGGTTCTGCTTGGGAGAAAACAAACATTTAGATATCCTTGCAGAATAGAATCTTCAAGAAACAATTATAGATGGTAGAGATGCAAAAGAACTGGGCAAAACAGATCAAATTATCACTACACTGCTATCCTTCATCCATATGCAACATGATACAGAAAGAAAAATAAAAAAACATGATTAGTTTTACTTTTTATCCGAGAAGTTGGATCAAAATAGCAATTATAATAGGATTCTTTGATCCCCTATTTTAGTTAGTAACAAGTACTTTTGACTTTCAATCACGAATGTCTTCTTATTTATTTGAAGTTTAAACTTGTGGTAAAGTATTTAACTCAATACCTTTTTATTGATTTTTTATAAAAATTACTTAGCATGTTAAATTTTTTTTATATATTGATGTGTAAAAATATATCATATTAACAAGATTCGGGGAAGGACCACACCCCCAAGAGATGTGATGTAAATAATTCCACAGGATACACTTTAAATTTTGCCTTGAAGGCAAAATGCAGAACAAGTCGTGCCTCATGGGCAAGAGTTGACAGTAGCTTATTTTGTAATGATTCAGCGAATGATCTACAACACTTGCCCTAGAGGCAAGACTTAAGCCCCAAAGAAACAAGTTATTCCCTATGAGGAAGAGTTGACACTAGCTTAGTGTATAATAACTTGGCATATCTTTATTGAACTATGAGTCACTAGTTTATCTCAAACTTTTTAAAAGGAAAGGTGGTTGATAATTGAAGCATTGTCTTGCTTCCACTTTCTAAAATGATCTTCTTGTGAAACCTAAGTGTGAACCAATAATTTACTTTAGAGTAATGACTCATAAGAACCACAAGGAGAAAGGTAATTCTATCATCAGATGTACACTTGTAAAATATCATCGCAGTAAGACCAATAATTACTTGATAAAAACCAGAATAATTACTTAATGATTACTGTGTACCTACAGTACTTTCAAGTTTCACTTCTCCTCATCTACCTGAATTCTATTGCATG
The DNA here is from genome assembly GCF_002878395.1 of Capsicum annuum. Lineage (NCBI taxonomy): Eukaryota > Viridiplantae > Streptophyta > Magnoliopsida > Solanales > Solanaceae > Capsicum > Capsicum annuum. Next base: position 189,779,280 of record NC_061113.1, on the reverse strand, counting down.
CAATTTTTTGTCACTTCATAAAGCACATGGCAATATTGTAGTCAATCTAGATGTTGCTAGTGTGATTGCCATTTCTCTTAAATCAATTAATTTATTTCTGTCTCTAAGTTGGAGAATACAGTTCATGCCCTCCCGTCCAATACAGTGTACCTAGATAGGATCAACTTGTGTAGCTTTTGCTCTTGTTTATTTTAATTTGCTAGATTATAGGTTTGATTGTCATTATAAGCTCTTTATTGTTGTGAATCTGTACATGCAGTGATACCCTTAACAATCTAAGAAATAGATAACTATACTAGTCATAAAATTGAGACAATTTCTCTATTTGAGCTTTGATCTACATTGATGAAAGTGAACCTTTATCATTCTATTATGGTTGCAGCTGCCATAGCTAGTTGTGGAGAACGTTCTCACTTTCAGTGAGAGCTTTTGGATATGACTTGCAGCTAGAGAAGACACCTGCAAATCCGTTGATGACAAAGCATAGTTCCATTTCTTAATATCTTCAGCTGGTTTATGTTTCGTAACTTCTTTCAACTTGTAGAATAATATTTATTAATTTTCTTTTACAGAAAGACTATGAAGAGTTGGCATTGACAGTAATGAGGCATTGACAGTAATGAACATCGTAGATCGTCTGGTTCATAAGACAAATGTATATATTCCATCTCCCTTCTGAACTACAGATAATAATTATATGTAATTTTGGTGCCTAGCTGATCACAAGCAACTTCTCTTTAGAGTAAGACTTTCTGAACTACACATAAACAAGTATATGTATTAATGGTTCCTAGATGATTACAAGCACCTTCTGAAATACACATAACAAGTATATGTATAACAAGTATCTATATTTTTGGTGCCTAGCTGATCACAAGAACCTTCAGAAATACAGATTACAAGTCTATGGTTTTTGGTGCCTAGCTGATCACAAGCAACTTCTCTTTAGCACAAGACTTTCTGAACTACACATAACAAGTATATGTATTTTTTATGGCTAGCTGATCACAAGCAATTTCTAAACTACACATAACAAGTATATGTATTTTTGTATTTTTGGTGCCTAGCTGATCACAAACAACTTCTCTTTAGCATAAGACTATGGTGGATACATGTTATTGGAGAGATAGAGATGAACAATGAGGAGAAATTGTTAAGGTGAAGTGATGTGTATGTATTCTCTCTCTAGGTTATAAATGCCAATATTAAATTGAGAAAGTTATGTGTATTAATAATAATGATCAAAATACTCATAGCGATCGCACATATTTAATAATAAGACAGCCCCCATAGGAACAAGTTATACCTCATGGGCATGAATTGTCCCTGCCATATTATTTACTAATTTAGAAGATACTCAATAACTCTTGCTCCGGGGCAAGACTTTCCATAAGGAAAGGCAAAAAATATTCTTCGATAATAAAACATAAATATACAAGGATACCAACAAATGAATCAGTAGCGATTCTACATTGTATACTTTACGTTATCGCATAAAAAATAGTCGATTCAATTTGAAAAGAATTTTTAACCTTTACATAATCGCATAAAAATAGCTAAAAACCCATCATGTGCAGTGAGCTTCAATAACTACAAAACTAAACTACTACTCCTGGTGCATCCTCTTCCTCTTTTCCTTTCTAAATAATCTACCAATTATTTCTATAGTATTGTCTTTTATACCAGCTTCTAGTTTTCTCTTTCCATAATCCTACAACGAAGATCCATACCTCATGCAAATATGATCAATGTGAATCTCTTTAGGAATATCTCTACCATGAATGACATATTCAGCAAACATATAAACAAATGCTCCACAATCACAGTGATACAAAAGAAATATATTGCGTGAAATATGAAAAACAACAAAAAAAGAAGTGAAATGAACATTTAAAAAATGAATGCAATGAGATGCCATTGAGTTTGTTGTGGTAGCTCATCAACCATTTTTATCGGTAAAGTATCATTTTAGATTAGGCAATGCCCTTCTCAAGATAGAAATTGACCTTTTCAGAAAATACGGTATCAATGTTTGGTAAGGTAACATCACTTTTTGAATAACTTTATCACCGCGCCTGGTACGGTTGAAGTCGTTTACATATATGCACCAATCAGTAAAGTCAAAAACACCCAAAATTCAACGTCCAAGTTCAGATTTTTCTCGTGTAACATAAAATGCAAATAAAAAGTTTGTGACATCTTGAATAAAATTGAACAACATCTTATAAACACACAAGTTAAGTGTTCCATCCAGATTAAGAGAAAAAGCCTTTGATATTGGAGTCATTGCATCTTTTTGCAGTTTTTTTCGTCAACTCAAGTGGTCCAGCAATTATTATTATTTCATCATATATCAAATCCCCTTCTTTTCCAGCCCGTCATAGCAATAAGAAGAAAACAAGCAGAGGCATACAGTAAAAGGATCATAATGAATTGAAAATGAGGCTCAACTATTTACAGCACCTAATCTTAGTGAGATGAACTTGGTCGTGTAAGAGGATTGTGTTCATACATATATATAAAAATATTGCATGTCTAGAGATATATTTACACTTGCTTAGATTAGCATTAAAAATTGATTAATACTGAACGGATTAACTCATTGCCATGGAAATCCACAAACGTTTTTAGCTCAACTCTCCACAGAAGGGCAGCGTGCCCCTTACCTAATATCCAATCCAAGACCTAGAAGAAAAAACAAGGATGAAGTTAAGATCCTTTTTATTTATCAAACCAACTATAAGATACTTAACAACAAAAGTAGCACTGGGAAATTCTCTTAAACTGCTGCATGAGGTTTTGGCTTTTTTTCCTAATTCTAAAGATGAATATCAGTGTATCTTAATAAAGAAACTGATGGATATTTCACATATCAAATTATTAGCATGAGAAGTTTCTCATTTATAGTAATGAGAAAAAATAAATAGAGATTGGAAAATGGAGTAACTGTGATATTATTACTAATTTTCTCCTTCCGTTTGAATTTACTTGTCACTATTTTTCTAATTTGATTTTTATTTTTACTCTTCATTTTTGAAAAATCAACAAAACAACAAAATAAAAAATTCCATGTTTTACCCTTAGCATTAATTACTTATTCTCGAAATCATTTTCAATACCTATTACTAAACATCAATTGATAGCGGTAATATTGTAAAGTCACTATACCAATCATTGTTTTCTTAATAGGTGTGCCACATCAAAATGTGACAAGTAAATCCAAACGGAGGGAGAACATAACCAAGGAAATCCTCCATTCAACTTTATGTTGTATTCTTTCCATTTCTTTCCAACCTACAGAAAAGGAACAAAGCATACAAATTAACCACCGTAGTGTACATGAGTACAGATCTATATTATGAGTTGTTGATGGGTTCATATAGTTTTATTTCTTAAACCCTGTTATCTAACTCGGATTGTGAGTACAAGGTGGCAACTGAACACACAGCTGGTGAAGCATCTCTCTCTCTCTCTAGTAGCAAAATATGGAAACTTAGCAACTCTACATAAGTAAATTCTAGAATGTGATTATTGTGCTTTATACCTTACTAATTGGATAAGCAATGGGGAAGAATAACCAGAGAACAAGCTGAACAAGGGGTGCTACAGTGGCTCCAACTTTCAATCCATAGCGAGTACAGATTGATTAAGGAATTATCTGCAAATGTAAAAGCAACGAGCCTAGTTAGAGGATAAAAGCTGAGCAAATTCCATAGCTAACAATATGAAAGGTTAAGTTGATAAATAGAATAGACCACCTCTCCGAACATGAGAATCAGTGTAACAGATACCAGTATTTCTACCCAAGATGGTACAAGCTTGTCCAAGAATATAGGAAGAGACTACAACGAAAAAAAAAAGTAATAAATAAGACGGTAGGGGTAGTAACAGGATAACTATTGACAAATAAGTATTGGTACACAAACCTTCATTGCTAAAGAGTTGCCGATCAAGAGTGTGCAAAGCAAAATATGTTGGTTTTTTACCACCGAAAGTATTTTAGCTGTAAAAGAAAGGAAGAATACTTTATAAGGCCGATCAAAGCAGACATAGGTACAACCCAAACTGTGCCACAACACTACTTCTCTTTTAATTTATCCCACTATAAGTCCTATTCTAATCTGGGTGGTTATTGATACAATTGTAGACTCATGATATGTAAAGTGGCTTAAATTTTGTAATTGTACATTCCAGGTATGACAAGAATTATGTACCTTTTTCTCTTACTCTTTCAACTATTCAAATACCTTTGCTTGGGTACATAATCGATGCATTATTCCTTTACTGTAAGTTTAATTCCACTGTTTACTTTGCAATAAACCACATCAAAGCATTTTTAGATAGTTTATTCAGTTTCAAAGGAAAAATTCACTCTCTTTTACTTATTCGTGATTTATAGACACCTTGCCTTAGTCAACATTTAACCTTTTTTAGAATTCCTTTGATATTTTGGGGTAGCCAATTCTATACATATATTTACCTAGGTGAACGATTTAAAAAAAAGTCTGACTAGAGCATAGGATAAGAAAGAGGAAATAGAACTTCAAGAATTGAACATATAGAAAATTTTACAGCTTTACACCAAAGTTACAAAGTAGAAACTAGATATTTATCCAATCAACTACTGAAACAACATCGTTCAAAGGGGTGGAGACCGGATTTTCATCATCTTTAGTGTATACACAACAAAGAGAATTTTTGACCTTGTTTATATGTATACAATATAAATTTTTTACAAAGGGGGTCCAGCTGATCCATTCTACCTGCACAAGGTAGGGGTACATACACTTAACCCTCCCCAGACCCCGCTTGTGGCTTGTGGAATTACACTTGGTATGTTGTTGTTGGTCCGAATGACCCCCTTTTACCCCTCTAACTATACACCTACCTCTACTAGTGAATAGAAAAGTTATAACTTTACACCAAAGTTACAAAGGTAGCAGGTAGATATTAGCCCATCCAAACTACTAAACAATATTAGTGGAAGTTGAATTTTCATCAAGGGTGTTTATCATCTACAATATACACATAAAAATAGCTTTTGACTTTATAATATGACATATGAATTTTCACCAATGCACAACCTCTACTTAACTCTGGACCCTAGCTCTACTAATGAAGTAAACGGCAAGAATAAAGGATAAGACATCAAACTTTCATGAAAATCAACCAAACAAACAATAAAAACCCAAACCAGTAAACTTTAGCACTTCTTAATAAACCCAAACAAAACTACTGATCAACATTAGCAGAAGTTGAATTTTCACCAAGACGTTCATTGTCTATAACATACACATAAAAATAATTTTTTAAGCTTGTATCCCAAGAACCATAATAAATATAACCATTACAAACAACCAAACAAGAAATACTGTCAGCATGTTTGACCTACCAGAAGAAAGTGAGGAACAAAACAAAGGACAAGTCAAAAGAACATTACAAATATAGATTAGGATAGCAAGTGATAATACTGTGTCATTTAACAAGTGAATAAAATTACTCCTTCGAATCCATAACACAAGAGCCAAACATTAAATGTTCGGGCAGCACATCTTTGAGAAATGAGAGATCTGTGGATCAAAGTTTTCTTTTCTACATATGTAATTGATGAATCCCAACTTGTTTTTTCCAAGTATGGCAATTCTCATCAATTCAATCCACACAATAGTTTTTAGATCTCACTAATTGAGTAAAAATCAATATAACTCCGGACATAGCTGATGCATTCAGATACAATTGATGATTATGACTTAATTTCTTAGGCAATTCATTATCTATCACTACCACCACTGTTACTCCTACTAGCTTTCTTAATTTTTATCCTCAATTATCTTAACTTAGACCATATCAATAGTCAATGGCTCTTATAACATGATGTAAAAGAGGATCAAGAGAAAGAGGAGAAATAAGGATAATCTCCAAGGTAAATCAAGTCGTGATCCAATGTTTGATGATCAATATCATGAGTCTATTTGATTGAAATCAGGTTAAGAGAAAGAGGAGCAAGAGAAAGAGTATTTGAGAAATGAGGAAAAAAATGGACAAAGAGAATGAATATCTGAGAAAAATCTGGGAAAAAAAGAGAAATAAGAAAAACTTTAAATAAAGGTTAAAGAAAAATAAATTAAAAAAATAAAAAAATGAAGAAATAGATAATGGTTGAGAATAAAAAAAGAGAAAAAATAAAGATTGAGACAAATAAATTAAAACATGAAAATAAAGTTAAAGAAAAAAAACTGAAAATAATAAAAACAGAACAATAAATTTAAAGGAAAAAAATAAAAAGTGAAAAAAAAGTAGAATAATAAAAGTAAAGGAAAAATAAAAATGTGAAAATAATAAAAAATAAAATTTGAGAGATTAATGAGTGTGGAAAGTTTAAAAATATATTTGAGGTGTAGAGGAGAAAAATGGTACTTTTAGTATATTAAAAAGTAAGGAAGGCTATTCTTCAAAGACATTCTTATTTTGGGTCAAATATCTAAAGTCACCCATATTTGGGTCTATGACATGCAATTTCATGAAGGAAAACCTTACTGAGGGCAATTGGATTAAGAGCCCTAGAGCATGCCAGAATCACAATAGCAAGCTTACAAGTTATCCCAATTTTTAAGAAAATCAATAGTGATTGATGCACACAACAACTCAACAATATTTTAAGCATATTAATCAAAGGGAAAAAAACATAGGATACTACACACATTATGTACTTAAACAAGGTTATACATGAGTAGAATGTAACGACCTTAAAAGATAAAATATGTAAAATTTATAATTTTGTGTGATTTGATTATTTTACCTCTCCTCATAATTGCATTACGGTATTTTTGGGGTCTGGAAGTTATTAGCATTATTTTTGATGTATTTTGATGCCTTTTCTGCGATATTGTGATTTTTGGTAGCTGTGAAAGCCTTATTTTGGATTTATGTGAATATCTTTTGATCCATTCGATGGATAGCTGAACAGACTGTGCAAGCAGCTTTGAAATATCGATTTTAGGCTGGGTAGATCTTGGTTCGTGTCTCGATGCACCTGAGCTCATTTCAACTTGTTGGTCAGAAGTTGAAATTTTTTTAAATGGTGTGGGACCCACATTAAGTCAAAACGACCTCGGATCAAAAATTTGACTTTGTCAACGCATTCGAAATATTGATCCTCGATTTGAAAAATTATGATTTTGGATTTCAGGGGTCAACTTTGTGAAAATAATTTTTTTTACAATTTTGATATCGCCATTGAGTTCGACGTGTCAATTTAGTGTGGTTGAATAGGTCATTTGTGTATATCAATATCTGAATGAATTCTGGGAACCCCGTTAGAGTTCGGGTTAGACTCAAAATAATTGATTTTTTCAGATTTGGTGCTGTGTATAAAACAACCCTTTCCCCCTCTTTTTTACCCATTTTTCTCATTCTTTCACCTTTCCTCTTGAGAATTAAATTCTAAAGTAGTGTGAGATCTTAAAAATAAAGCTTGTGGCAGCTTGAGAAGTTAGATTAACATCTATTTCTTAATTCTATTATGGATTTAAGGTGAGAATTCATCCTTTTCTAATCTAATTCCTTGATTAATTTCTCAAAAGTCCAAAAATCTTAGGGCTTGATTTTAAACCCCGATTTCACTCTTTTCACTTGAATAGTATTTTAATCTTATAATTACTAGTTTTTCATCAATTTAATCTTCAAAACAATTTCGATTCTTGATTAACACGAATTTCAAAAAAATTATCTAGTAAAGCTCAAAAATGATTTTTCTTTGACATGAACCTCATTTTTTTACTCGAATTGACTTGGTTTTCAACTGTAGATTTCTAAAATTATGGGAAACACTTATTTGAAGTAAATTTATGATTTTTTCTTTCTTTTTAAAAACTCATTTCCGCGATCCGCTTTGACCCCATATTAAAAATAGTTAGTATGAATATCGTTGGCTTTGTTTTGATGTGTCGATTTATATTTCTTGATTTTAGTTGATTTTGAGATAGTTTACGAAAAGTTAGGTCTTGGGTTTGAAGTGTAGCAGACCGGTGTAGATTACGGCTTAACTCTTTCAAACTGAGTTAGGTAGTAAATAATGGTACAAAATTTGTGTTAAGGGTAAAAACTAATCATAAAAAATGAGTATCTATGTGTTTTGCCCATGTGGAGCCCTATATGTGTTGTAATTGTTGAAATTGAGATGTTATATGATATGTGTGACTGCATGTGGTACTACGTGATATTTATAACCTTGAATACATGATAATAATTATAATATGTTATTGAAATGCCTAATGTGGTGCCATTTGTTTATTATAATATATTCATGCTTGTTGTCATATAAAACATGTGAAAATTCATGGATGGTGAAATTAATGAGTGGATATTGGCTCACACGATTGTGAAAATGTATTATTATAATTGGTTGTGAAAATATCTCATGTGGTCGATTGTGGAAATACTAATTACTCAGGGTCATGATCATTGCATTATCATTCTCATTGCATCATACACATAATTTTGCTTGTTTGTTGTATATTTTGTATATACTTGTTGTTGTTTGTCATACTTGATTTGTGTTTGTTAGCCTTATAAGTTTACTATTATAATAATGAAAAATGAACAAATGAATCTTTGTAGGATATTGGAAGACTGCTAATGATGGAAGGATAAAGAAAGCAAGTAGAGAAGCCAGCTCTAGGAATGCAAGGACATCAAATCATGATCTACGGCATCCAAGCGAATCAATCAAAATAAGAACAAATGGAAGGAGAATCTCAGTCCAGTGAATCTAAAACATCCTGGGTTTTGACCCTTAGAAAAGGTCCTGAAAATTTGTTCTCCGAACCCAATACGAGTCAAGGGTACTAGTTGTATGCTGAGGTGTGAGTGGTATGGCCCTGTCGTATGCTGACCATTATTAGTTGGTGAGATAATTTTGGCCACTAAAATAGGTACAACTTAGGGGTATGAGTTGTAGGGCTTTGTACGAGTCATATTATGGACTCGTATGGTAAGTAGTGTTTTATCTTGCGGATTACTTTGGGGCTTGTCTTGGTAATTTTCTTCCATCAATTCTTCAGTTTAAGGCATGAATCTCTCCCCTCATTGTTTCATGATTTTACTATTTCATGATTATGATTTTCAACTATTTTTGGGGGGTTTTGATGTTGAATGCTTAGTTATGGTTTCCTATGGTTTTACTTATGCTTTTATATGTATCAATGGCGGATTTGGACAATTGGATTGCATCATAAATGGTTTAATGGTCTTTGAAATTGGTTTTGATTATATTATTCCCCCAAGGTGTTTGATAAAATGCTTATAAAGATATGTTCATTGCATTGACTTTTTTTAATAAAACCCTTGAATATTTTAAACTGGATATATTATGGACTCGTATGGTAGGTAGTGTTTTATCTTGCGGATTGCTTTGGGGCTTGTCTTGGTAATTTTCTTCCATCAATTCTTCAGTTTAAGGCATGACTCTCTCCCCTCATTATTTCATTATTTTACTATTTCATAATTATGATTTTCAACTATTTTTGGGGGGTTTTGATATTGAATGCTTAGTTATGATTTCCTATGGTTTTACTTATGCTTTTATATGTATCAATGGCGGATTTGGACAATTGGATTGCATCATAAATGGTTTAATGGTCTTTGAAATTGGATTTGGTTATATTATGCTCCCAAGGTGTTTGATAAAATGCTTATAAAGATATGTTCATTGCATTGACTTTTTTTAATAAAACCCTTGCATATTTTAAACTGGATAAAGGATTTATGCATGGTTTAAATGGTTTGAAAAAGGCTAAATGGTAAATGGTTATTCTTGTGGAGTGATCTGAGGTGATTTTATACACTTTTATATCATTATTCTAGCTTATTTCTCCTTGTTTTGAGAGCAATTCGTGTGATTAACCTGTTCATATTGATGTAAATAAGCATTTAAGTGTCCAAGTATGTGATTACAATGTCCAAAGTATTTTTCAAACAAGTGTGTGCTTAATTTAGTAATTTAGAGTTCAACCCGAAAAAATTAGTTTTACTAGCTTGAGTTAGGTGTGTGTCTAGTTGGCTTCATTGAATTCTAATGTGTTTAATTTATTCTAAATATTTTAGTGGTGTAATTATGAGTGTAATAACTTATTTGTAATGTGCAAAGTTAAATTTAATTAAGTCAAGAGTCAGAATAATAAGTGGAACATCATTGCGAATTTGCTTTATCTTATATTCCTTGTTTTGATTTGTCGTTGAGGTTATTGTGTTGTTTTAATCTTTAATACGTGATGTGTTATATTGTAGAAGGATTGATAAACTAAATAAAATGATATATTAATGATAAAAAAGCTCAAATTCATTAAAAATGCATTATAAAAGACACGAAAAAAAAACATTCAATACTTAACTAGATTTTTGAAAGCAAATTCTAGTGACTCGATATAATACCATCACATCCCATCAATGTGGCCAATGTGGACAGTATCGCGCCACTTCAAGTACATCCACTGCCAATTTAAAGCTGACCAAGACAGTTAGGCAGGTTCTATTTTAAGTCAAATTTGTGCACATGATTCAAGGAGGCAAGGGAATCTATTACACTTTTTTTAGTCCCACTAGGATTAGTACTTATAATAATAATAATAATATATATATATATATATTATTGGACATATCTGGTCATAGAGAGAAGGAGGAGAGATATTTGATTGATCATTCACTTGACACGTGAATTGAGGGTGGACGTACCAGGGAAGGTCTTTGGACGCGTGGACACTGTTTGGACGAAAATTGTGGAGGTGATTACATAATTTATTAGGTTTTAATTTTATTTTTAGTCTTTAATTTTTCATATCATGTATTCAATTATTTGGATCATGATTATAAATATTAGTGGTTAAAAACCATCCTTTCGAGATCAAAGTTAAGAACATGATTACTATTATTTTAGATTAATTTCGGTTAATTTTTGCTTATCATATTGGTTGTTTGTTTATTCTTATTTTAATTATTTTAATAATTCGCGACCCTTAGAATACATATATTGTCAACCTTTTGATCTCGAGAGAGGAAATAGGGAGATAGAATTTTGGAATAAACAAAGTTTGGGTTTTTATTCTTTTATAAAATAAAGAATTGAACTTAACGTCTAGGAGGGGGATGTACTGAGATGTCTTGCTTGATTCATACGTAGGATGATAGCTTTAATTCACTTAATTGGATTATGACATCCCTGCCCAACGATGTAATTGTAATGTCCATATTAGGTAAAAGATTATAGGTTGGGAAACCATGACTTGCAATTAACCCTACGAATCAATAATCACGATAAGAAAGTTGACGAATGAAATTCAATATCATAGTATAATTGTTCGATGTGCTTTAACCCCAGGTTTTCCATTGATTGTTCTAAGAATTTACTTTTCGCATTAGTTATTTTATTTTTAATTTAGAAAATTACAAACTCTCTTTTTGTTTATTTTTTCTCAATTAGTTAGACTAGAATTAGATAAGCGGCGAAAGCAAATCCCTGAGAGATCGATACTTGGGCTTCCTTGAAGCCACTATATTACTTGATAATACCACGTACACTTGCGTTTGATCTTGGGCACTGTAATGTAGAACATGAAAGTCTCCCAAGTGGAATTAATATGGTAATTGAAAGGGCGCCTAAGATCCTTTAACCTAAATGGTTTTCCATGGATATAACTTGCAAGTAAGGGGTGGTATGACGATACCACTAATATTTACCTTAGTTAATAAATAATAAATAGATTGTTTGGACATGGTTTTAATTGGACATAATGGCGGGGTGTGTAGCTAAGACGTGGAAGGTGACAATCCTGGGGGAACCAAAATTGGAAACTCATATTTGCCGATATGAGGGGTCTTGATGACCGTGTCCATGTGTCAAATTTTAAATTGGGGGATGTACTAATCACCCATGGGATACTTCCCTGGTTATACGGCTACATGCAATGGGGCCCTTTTAGCAGGGGGAGCTGAACTCATATCGCCCGTGGGTAGTTTAAGATGGCCAAGCTACACAGCCTAGGTAAAGGTTTGAAATGCATGCTAAACTTAGTCCCCTTTCCCGGTATTTATATATGTATGGATGTATGCATTATGGATGGTTTTACTTGGTTTTATAACTGGCATTATTTTATCTTTATCCTGAGATTCATGCTAGAGGTCACTCGCTAACCTCATCTACTGGTTGTTGTATACCCATGCTATGCAGGAACCAACTATTCTACTCCTTTATTTAGCACACGAATTTGGTATCAGTATTTGGACTGAAGTGGTGAGCTTCCATCCTTTCGGGAGGTATCATTTCATGTTATGGATTTGTTTAGACACTTTTTTTTTATTTTGGATATTGATTTTGGCCATGGTTGGGGGCATGTCCAAACTGGATTTGTTTACTCTTTTAGATGGAAGCTTTGTAGTACTACTGAGGGTTGGTATAAGGGGGATTAGTATTGGTGTCAACCGTGACATTAGAATAAGTCGATGGGCTGATATCATTGGATAATATTATTGGTTATTCCATCCTATTACATATTGGGATTGATTTTTATTTTATGTTTTTGTATTCCATTTAGTTTGTGGTCTATGGTTTGGTTTGATATGGTTGGGCGATTGGTGTGGTACGGTTGGACTTGGTTGGGTCGGTCACAGTCGTGACCCTATCCCAGAGTCTTAATGAGAACAATAATGTTATCTTATTGTATATTTGAAATTCGTGTACATGACACTCTACAGTTTCATTTCAGTTATTCAGACCAAGTACAGTTCAGTATTACATACCCAGTATTCATTTATTAGTCATACAGTTAATCAGATAAGTTAGTATGCTTATGCATTTATGCGCAGCACCCATGAGAATATTTTTTCAATAATCCTAGGTGAAGTGTCGTACTAAGGTGGAGAATATAGTTGAGAATAAGTTTTCAGTATGAGTTATTCCATAAAGCCAGTAATTAAATATTAGCAGTCAGACAGATAAGTTTGTATCGTGTGGTTTCCACTTTTCTATCTAGTCGCCCTGCCCGAATGTCTCTAGAATGTAACTATTCTAAGATGGACCAACCAGGTAGTTGCATGTTCAGCTCAATTCATGTATTATGTCTTAGTTTCATATCCCATATATTCGGTCATGATTCAGTTCGTAGGTGCCTTGTGCATCACCTTAATTTTCCCTCAGTATCTCAACTTAGTCAGCATTCTTCGGGGGATATAATGTCCCAAGGGGGAGATGCACTATAACCCTGAGCTTTCATGTCCTAAACCTTCCAATTATCTTTATGTAACGAATCCAGTATGGAGTAGTAGGTACTTATAAGTTGACCCTCAAGTTCCAATCTCAATCATAAGCCATGCATTCAAGGGGCTCAATTTAGTGCACGATATTCAGTTCATGTACCACGTTCTAGTTTCAGTCATGTTCTTATGTTCCCATTCATGTGTAATTCAAAATGAACTAGATTTCATCAGTATTTTTTAGTTTAAGTAATAGTTTTCCTTGAACTTATTCAGTTTCATGTTTAGATTTCAGTTACAAACTTGGTATCAGTTATCGTTGCATGTTCAGTTATACGTTCATAAGGCAGTTTAGTCATTTATCCATGCATCAGATATGCATGTTTAGTATATAGATTTAGTCTATCAGTAATCGCAATCATGTATTCATGAATCATGTTCAGCTATACCCATGCATCAGATATGCATATTCAGTATGATAATTTAGAATACCAGTAATATCGGTCATATAGTCATGTTTTAGATGTTCATGTATAGTAAATAAGTTAGTCTCTCAGTATTCTCAGTATCAGCAGTCTCATTCAAGGATGAATGTTCCCAAGGGGGAGATATTATAAGACCTCGCAAAATTCTAAGCTTAATTCAGTCCTTTAGGCTTGTCAAGGGGTCCCAAACTTAGAATATTTTTGCTAAGTACTCAGACTTAGTGTCATTTTAACCTACAAAGGTTGTCAATCTTATTTTGCGACCTTTACATCCTTTAAATATTGATGTTTAGGTTGATTCACGATCAGGAATGTCCGTAGGTGTTTCTGGACAAGTTTTGGATTTTTTGAACTTCGTTTGAAGCTCCTTTGAAATTCCAAAACAGTGAATAAATACAATCTTGTAAGTTTAAGTTTACGGTAAAACTTATTGTAATATTCATGCTTCTACCAAGCTTGAAATCATCTCAAGAATGTTAGAAACTTACTTTGAAATATGAATCAATTTTTGTAAACATGGAATTTTTAAGATTTTTACTTTTTGTTAAGTGGAAAATTGAATTAGCTTTCCAACGATACCAATTTCATCAAAATCCAATATCGGAGCAGAAAGTTTTGGCCGAAAAATAGAAGGCAGTAAAACCGCCCAGTTGCGATGGTAGAGGCCGACGGACCGTCATACTAGCGACGGATCGTCATCCATGATCGTTACATTGAGGAAGTATGACTACCTTTTTCTTAGAAGCAATGGCACAGGCCGACGGACCATCGAACTAGTGACGGACCATCGCTCAGTCCATCGTAAGGGAGACAATGAGCCTCCGTTCTGCCCAGGTGCGACGGTCAGGACCGACGAACCATCGACCCCGCGATGGACCTTCGCACCCACCATCGCATATTTCATTCAGTTATTTTAAAGTCATTTTAAAAAGGTATTTGGGTCTTTTTCCACATGATTTAATCCCTAATTACACCTGACCATAGCTCATTAGTTCATTATTCTTCTTCAATAACAAATTAGGGTTTCTCTAAGAAATCAACTCCCAAGAACAAAAAACCCTAGGTGCTTGATTCCAAGCCAATAATTTAAGTTTTCCTCCATAAATCTTCAAGAAACTCACAGCCCAGGTATGCATAGAGTTCATTCATGAACTCGTTTCGTCCATGAAGCCCAAGAATCTCTTTTCAAAGTTTAAGTGTATGAATTTTTTATGAATTTAATATTGGGTTTGCTTTTGTTCATGTTGATAATGACCAATTGAATTCTATTCCATATTTTAATGATAAATCTTAAGTAAAATTTATTATTATAGGTATAGCCTCATGTGAATTCATGATTAAACCCTTGAATGGTGAAATTAGAGTTGAAACATGATGTTTACTTGTTGTGTAATGTTGTCTACATATACTATGCTCACCATGTGTTTAATTAAATATCTATGTGAAGGAAAAGTGCCCTACTAGTATGATAATATGAAATCCCCATTTATGTACAAGTTTATGTATATCACATGTTTTGATGAAATGCCTCAATAAATGAATTATGGATTGTGATGTTAGTCATGTATTCAAAAAAGTCATGATTTGTCAATTTCTTTCCATCGATTCCTGGGGGTACTTGTACCTGATAATTTAGTTGTGTGCCTAGAGCCAGTGTCATGTATTCACGATAGCCTCAGTCAAGCCATTTTCAGTAGAATTCAGTTAGTCATATGACTCAGGAAAACTCAATAAAACTCAGAAATCCCAGTAATCCCAGACAGCTCAGATACAGAAATCTCAGTACTATTTCGTCAGTCAACAAAACTCAGTTAATTCAGTCCAATTCAGTTTAGAAATCCATTTTCTGTGTCTATTCATATGGGAGTAGAAATTAGCATCGAGTGAACCCAAGGATGGGAACTCACCTGCCAGTAGAGGGTGTGATTCTTAGAAGCAATCTTTGTGTTCCAGAACTACGTAGCCAGCATAAATTGAGACATCATACCTGCTAGTCGATGGTAAATGAGGTGGCTTAACTTGCTATTCAAGGGTTCCCACTATTCTCATTAAAGTGACCTGTTTGTTGAGAGTCACTCACATGTTGTCCTTACCAGTGGCACGGTATTGACACCCTTCCAATCAGGGCACAGATTAGACCCCAATTCAGCTATAATACGTCATTTGGGGTGTGTTAGTTAAATGATTACTTCCCATAATTTTAGTACCAATATCAGTCAAGACCTCAGATAGTTCTTCAAATTTCAGGACTATCCGATACAGTCAACTCAGCTTAGTACAGAACTCAAATAGTTCCATCAGAATCAGGACTGTCAGGTACAGTTACTCATGTTATCAATATTCAGATTCAGTAATCAAGTTATCACGGTATTAGTGTCAGTTATTATGTCTCATGCATGTATTCTCACGCTCATAATAGTTAATCTGTTATTATTATTGTTCATGCATATGAACCCCATGCATTTAGCCTACCTCACATGCATACCAGTACATTCAATCGTACTGATGCATTCGCGCTATGGTGTTTTATACCATAGGTTCAGAGATATGAGCTCTAGAGCATCAGTAGCATTATAGTCTAAGCAGTCAGAGTTAAAAGTGAGTCCTCA
Source organism: Capsicum annuum (assembly GCF_002878395.1). Taxonomy (NCBI): domain Eukaryota; kingdom Viridiplantae; phylum Streptophyta; class Magnoliopsida; order Solanales; family Solanaceae; genus Capsicum; species Capsicum annuum. The sequence goes on along the minus strand of NC_061113.1, from coordinate 189,762,941 downwards.
TCTTTCAAGGACATGATCATTATTTTATTATCTCATTAATTAATTTATTAGTTGGAGTTAGTTGGGGACATGACCCATTAACTCCTTATTCAGACAATTCTATTTTAGAAGCTTTCCAGACTACCGTATATTTAGATAGATTATTTCAGTTGTTTTAGGTATTTTATACCCCACCCAAATGTTATATTTTATCAGATCTTATGTTATAGTTTTGAACCTTATGGCCTTTCAGTTCATGTTTCCGCATTATACAGTATATTATGCGGTACACATGTACAGATATCAATCATGGGTTAGCTTGTGGTCCTTTGGGGTTATGAGCATCGTGTAGCATTTCAGGTATCAGATTCGAGGCATTACAAACTTGGTATCAGAGCCTAAGGTTCAATAGTGTCCTAGGAAGTCTGCAAGCCTCATCTAGTAGAGTTTTGTACATGGGTATGTTGCGCACCATATTTATGTGCAGGAGGCTATAAGATGTTTAGGAATAGTCTCTCTTATTTCAGTATTCATGTCGTGCCAACGAGCATAATCTCAACTCAATCTCTCAGTCTAATTTATTTCTCCTTTTTATTTCAAAACATGCCTCCCAAGAGAAGAAATCAGCCTGTCCAAGAGGATCCCTTGGATGAACATATTTCTCATGCAGAATTCAGGGTTGCATTCACTACTCTTGCTTAGTCAGTTGCTACTCAGAATGAACGACCAGCTGTCATTTCGGCCAACCCAGTCGCCAATTTAGCTGCAGCCAAAATTTGAGACTTCACCCGAATGAATCCTCTATCATTTCTAGGGTCTAAAGCAAATGAGGACCCTCACAAATTCCTAGATCAGGTGTAGAAGGTTATACACATAATGGGGGTTACTTCTAGTAAGAGTACTGAGCTAGCTATATGTCAGTTGCAGGATATTGCTCACACTTGGTTCAAGCAGTAGAAGTTAAAAAGGGTAGTTGATGTAGGGTCAGTTGAGTGAGAAGAGTTTGCTTCTGCTTTCCTTGATGGATTATTTTCCCTAGAGCTTAGAGAAGCTAAGGTGTTAGAATTTATTAACCTCAGGAAGGGCAACAAGACGGTGAAAGAGTATTCTCTTAAATTTACTCAATTAGCCAGATATACCCCTCATGTAGTTGCTGATAGCAGGGCCAAAATGAGTAAGTTCATTTTAGGGGTAAATGATAGCATGGTTAATGAGTGTAGATCTGCCATGCTGAACAGTGACATGACTTTAGCCAGGCTTATGACTCATGCTTAGAAGATAGAAGAGCAAAAGATTAAGATGAGGGAGAGGCAGAATAAGAGAGCAAGGACAGGTAGTTTCAACTTTACTCAGCCTAAATCAGAAGGAGGAAACAATTCTCAATTTCATCCTAAGCCATCAATTCTAGATCTTTCTTCAGCTAGTGCTCCTATGCCTAAGTTCAGAGACAGAGCGCCAGGCTCTAAGTATCAGGGCAGTGTTAGCAGTGCCCGCACCTATCCTCTTTGCTAGACTTATGACAAGCACCACCAGGGTACTTGTAGAGCTGGCAGTGATACTTGTTTTGGGTTTGGCAAGCCAGGCCACAGAGTTAGACATTGTCCGCAGTCAGGTCCACAGGGTCAACAGAACTGTTCCTCAACTCAGTACGATCTCCTGAATCAGCAGGGCACCACCTTAAGTGTTACTAGTGGGCAACGCCCAAAAGGGATCTATGTTCTATAGTCCTAACAAGATTAGGAAAATTCTCCTGATGTGGTTACTGGACCATTACAGATCTTTCATGTACATGTTTATGTTTTGCTAGATCCAGGTGCTTCCTTGTCTTTTGTTACTCCCTATATTGTAGGAGATTTTGGAATCAGTTCCAAAATTCTAGCAGAGCCCTTTTCAATCTCTACCCCAGTGGTTAAAACCATCATAGTCTGGCAGGTATACAGGAACTGCCCGGTTATGATATTTTAGAAAGTCACTTCAACAAACTTAGTCGAATTAGAGATGACTGATTTTGATATCATTCTCGGCATAGATTAGCTTTATTCCTGCTATGCCACAGTCGACTAAAGAAATAGAATAGTCCAGTTCTAATTTTTAAATGAACCCATCTTAGAGTGGAGGGGTGATACTTCAGCTTTTAGAGGTCATCTTATTTCCTACCTTTAGCCAAGGACGATGATATCTATGGGATGTGTCTATCATCTTGTTCATGTTAAGGACTCTAGCTTCAAAACTCCTAGTCTTGATTCAATCCCAATCATGAATGAATATTCAGATGTCATTCCCGAAGATCTCCTAGGAATTCTCTCGAAAGGGAAATAGACTTTGGCATTGATCTTCTTCTAGATACTCAGCCTATATCTATTCCGCCATATAAAATAGCACTACTAGAACTCAGAGAATTGAAAGATTAGTTGAAGGATCTCTTAGATAAGGGATTTATTAGGACCAGTGTGTCCCCGTGGGGCACACCAGTCTTATTCGTACGAAAGAAAGACGGTTCTCTCAGAATGTATATAGACTACCATTAACTCAATAAGGTCACAGTTAAGACCAAGTATCCTCTTCCCAGAATCAATCATCAGCTCAGAGTTAGAGAATGTGACATTTCGAAAATAGCCTTTCATACTCGGTATGGTCACTTTGAATTTCTAGTTATGTTCTTTGGTCTTACCAATGCCCCAGCAGCTTTCATGGGCTTGATGAACTACATGTTTAAGTAGTACTTGGACATATTCATCTCGTCTTCATAGATGACATTCTGGTCTATTTTTGTAGTGAGTGTGATCATGCATACCATCTCAGAATTGTACTTCAGACTCTCAGGTATCATCAGTTGTTCACTAAATTTATTAAGTACGAGTTTTGGCTAAGGTCAGTAGCATTCCTTGGTCATATCATTTTCTGTGATGGCATTAAAGTAGATTCTCAAAATACTTTAGTAGTAAAAAACTAGCCTCGCCCTGTCTCTCCAACAAATACCAAGATTTTTGGCTTCTATTACATCCCTATGTCTAGATTGACTCAGAAGAAAGTCAAGTTTCAGTGGTCAGATCCTTGCAAGAAGAGTTTTCAGGAGTAGAAGACTCGACTCACCTCAGCTCTAGTCTTAGCTCTTCCAGATGGTTCAAATGGGTTAGTAGTGTATTATGATGCTTCCATAGTAGTTTTGGGTTATGTCCTTATGTAGCATGGTAAGGTCATAGCCTACGCCTCCAAGAATCTTAAACCCCATAAGAAGAATTATCCTACTCATGATCTTGAGCTAGTAGCCATAGTTTTTTCCTTAAAGATTTGGAGGCATTATCTATACGAAGTGCATGTAGATATGTTCATAGATCATAAGAGTCTCCAGTATGTATTTTCTCAGAAAGATCTTACTCTTAGTCAGAGAAGGTGGTTAGAGCTCTTGAAAGATTATGACATAAGTGTCCTTTATTATCCAGGCTAGGCCAACATGGTAGCCGACACTATCAATAGTATGTTTATGGGTAGTATTGCTCATGTGAAAGACAATAATAAGAAGTTAGCTCAGGAAGTCCATCAGCTTGCTAGACTAGGCATTCGCTGAGTCGATACAGAAGAGGGTGGCGTATGGGTTCAGAGTAGTTCAAAATTATCTCTAGTTTTCGAGGTAAAAGAAAAGCAAGATAGAGATCCTAGCCTTGTCAAGTTAAAAGGCTAAGTCAAGGATCAAAAAGTAGAGGTTTTCTCCCAAGGGGGAGACGATATTCTGCATTGTCAGGGTCATCTCTGTGTTTTAGGTGTATGTGACTTAAGGCAGCGAATTCCTGTAGAAGCGCATGGTGCGTGCTACTCTATTCATCTATGGGCTACAAAGATGTATCGCGACTTGCAAAAAGTCTTTTGGTGGAGTAGGATTAAGAAAGATATTGCAGAGTTTATGACTAAGTGCTCTACATGTTAGCAGGTTAAGTTAGAGCATCAGAATCCTAGTTGTCCTCTGCAGGAGTTTATTATTCCTACTTGGAAGTGGGAAGAAGTAAACATGGACTTCATGATGGGTTTGCCGCGTACCCATCATCAGCATGATTCAGTTTGGTTCATTGTAGATAGAATTACCAAATCAGTTTATTTATTTTCAGTCCATACCTCTTATTCAGTCGAGGATTATGCTAAACTCTACATTAGGGAGTTGGTCAAATTACACGGTGTTCTATTATCTATTGTCTCAGACAAAGGTACCCAGTTCACCTCTCACTTTTGGAAAGCATTCCACAAGTGTCTTAGTACCCAAGTTCATCTCATTACAGCCTTTCATCCCTAGACAGATGGTCAAGCAGAAAGGACCATCCAGACTTTAGAAGATATGTTAAGGGTGTGTGCAATTGATTTCATGGGTAGTTGGGATAAACATTTGCCATTGATTGAGTTTGCATACAACAATAACTATCATTCCAGTATTAAGATAGCTCCATTTAAGGCTCTTTATGGTAGGTGGTACAGATCTCCAATTGGTTGGTTCAAAGTTAGTGAGGCCTCAGTCATAGGGCCTGACTTGGTATTAGATGCCTTAGAGAAAGTCCAGTTGATCAGAGAAAGACTCCAGGCTGCTCAGAGCCGACAGAAGTCTTATGCAGATGTTCGTAGAAAGGATCTCGAGTTTGAGATTGGTGACTATGTCTATCTAAGGATCTCCCCCAAGAAGGGAGTGAAGCAATTCGGCAGGAAGGGAAAGCTTAGTCCCTGATATGTCGGTTCCTTCAAGATTCTAAGTCATTTTGGCAAGATAGCTTATGAGCTTGAGTTGCCTTAAGATCTAGCCCCAGTTCATACAGTCTTCCATGTCTCTTTGCTCAAGAAGTGTATAGATGACCCAGCATGTGTAGTCCTTATTCAAACCATAGATGTTCAGAATAGCCTCTCTTATGAAGAGATCCCAATCGAAATCATAGACTATCAGACTCGTAGGCTGAGGAAAAAAGAGGTCCCTTTAGTCAAAGTTCTTTGGCATAATCAGTCCGTTGAGGGAGCTACTTGGGAAGCAGAAGTAAACATACATACCAAGTATCCTCACCTTTTCTCCACCAACTCAAATCAAGCTCAAGGTAATAGTTCTTCTTAAGCTTTTCAGTTTCATTTTCAGATTTCAGTTACCAACTTTGTACACAGTCCCTGTTTAGAATAAGTCATGCTTTCATGTATCAGTTTAGTTATATAGTTATGCATCATGTATGCATTCTCATTATGAGAACCCTAGTTCATCAGAACACTCAGTCATGCATTCATAAATCAGCTACATATGCATCAGATATGCATGTTCAGCATGATACATTCAATAATCAGTCATGTCAGTTATGAGACCATGTTTCAATTTCTTATGTTCAGTATGTGCATTATCTTATCTTTTCTTTCCCCCCCCTCTCAGTCTTATTCGAGGATGAATGTTCTTAAGAGGGAGATATTGTAATACCCCATGCTTCTACCTAGCTTAAAATCATCTCAAGAATATTAGAAACTTACTTTTAAATATGAATCCATTTTTGTACATGTGGAATTTTTAAGATTTTAACTTTTTGTTGAGTGGAAAATTGAATTAGTTTTCCAACGATACTAATTTCAAATCGGTATTGGAGTAGAAAGTTATGGTCAAAAAATAGAAGGCAGCAAAACCGCCCAGGTACCACGGTAGAGGCCGACGGACCGTCGCCTAAGACCGTCGCAGTAAGGCAGTGTGACTACCTTTTGCCTAGAAGCAATGGCACAGGCCGACAGACCGTCGCTTAGGCCGTCGCAAGGGAGAAAGTGAGCCTCCGTTCTGCCCAGGTGCGACGGTCAGGCCAACGGACCGTCGACCCCGCGACGGACCGTCGCACTCGCCATCGCATGTTCTATTCAGTTATTTTAAAGTCATTTTTAAAAGGGTATTTGGGTCTTTTTCCACCCGATTTAATCCTTAATTACACCCGACCATAGATTATTAGTTCATTATTCTTCTACAACAACAAATTAGGGTTTTTCTAAGAAATCAATTCCCAAGAAACAAGAAACCCTAGGTTCTTGATTCCAATCCAAGAATTCAAGTTATGCTCTACAAATCCTTAATAAACTCACAGCCCAGGGATGCATAGAGTTCATTCATGGACTCTTTTCGTCCATGAATCCCAGGAATCTCTTTTCAAAGTTCAAGTGTATGGATTTTTTATGAATTTTATGTTGGGTTTGCTTTTATTCATACTGATAATGACCAATTGAATTCTATTCCATGTTTTAGTGATAAATCTTAAGTGGAATTTTTTATTATAGGTGTAGCCTCATGTGAATCCATCATTAAACCCTTGAATGGTGAAATTATAGTTGAAACATGATGTTTACTTGTTGTGTAATGTTGTCTACATATACTATGCTCACCATGTGTTTGATTAAATGTCTATGTGAAGGAAAATTTCCCTACTAGTATGATAATATGAAATCCCCATTTATATACAAGTTTATGCATATCATATGTTTTAATGAAATGCCTCAATAAATGAATTATGAATTGTGATATTAGTCTTGTATTCGAGAAAGTCATGCTTTGTCAGTTTTTTTCCATCGAGTCTTGGGGGTACTTGTACCCGACAATTTAGCTGTGTGCTTAGAGCCAGTGTCATTTTTTCATGATATCCTCGGTCAAGCCATGTTCAGTAGAATTCAGTTAGTCATGTGACTTAGGAAAACTCATTAAAACTCAGAAATCCCAGTAATCTCAGACAGCTCAGTAATACAGAAATCTTAATACTATTCCATTAGTTAGCAGAACTCAGTTAATTCAGTTTAGTTCAGTTCAGAAATCCATTTTCTGTGTCTATTCATATGGGAGTAGAAATTAGCACCGAGTGAACCCAAGGATAGGAACTCACCTACCAGTAGAAGGTATGATTCTTAGAAGCAATCCTTGCGTTCCATAACTACGTAGCCAGCGTAGGTTGAGATATCATACCTACTAGTCGAGGGTAAATGAGGTAGATTAACCTGCTAGTCGAGGGTTTCCACCGTTCTCATTAGAGTAACCTGCTAGTTGAGAGTCACTCACATGTTGTCCTTACCAGTGGCGCGGTATTGACACCTTTCTAATCAGGGCACAGATTGAACCCCAATTCAGCTATAATGCATCATTTGAGGCATGTCGGTTAGATGACTACATCCCACAATTTTAGTATCAGTATCAGTCAAGAACTTAGATAGTTCTTTAGATTTTAAGATTGTCAGATACGGTCAACTCAGCTTAGCACGGAACTCAGATAGTTCCATCAGAATTAGGACTATCAGATACAGTCACTTATTTTATCATTATTCAGATTCAGTAATCATGTTATCACGGTATAGTGTCAGTTATTATGTCTCATGCATGTATTGTCACGCTCATGATAGTCAGTCTGTTATTATTATTTTTCATGCATATGAACCCTATGCACTTAGCCTACCTCACATGCATGCCAGTATATTTAATCGTATGAACACTTTTGCGCTATGGTGTTTTATACCGTAACTTTAAAGATACGAGCTCCAGAGCATCAGTAGCATTCCAGTCTCAGCAATCAGAATTAGAAGTGACTTTTCATCTTTCGAGGATATGATCATTACCTTATTATCTCATTAATTTATTAGTTAGAGTTAGTTGGGGACATGTCCCATCAACTCCTTATTCAGACAGTTATGTTTTAGAGGCTTTCTAGACTACAGTATGTTTAGATAGTTTTATTTCAGTTGTTTTGGTATTTCATACCCCACCCAGATGTTATATTTTATCAGATCTTATGTTACAGTTTTGAGCCTTATGGCCTTTTTGTTCATGTTTCCATATTATACAGTATATTATATAGTGTACAGGTATAGATATCAGTCATGGGTTAGCTTGTGGTCCTTTGAGGTCATAAGCGTTGTGGGGTATTTCGGGTACCAGATTCGGGGCTTTATACTTATGGGGAAAGTTATCCTTACAACTAACAGAATACTCAATAGAGTGCCCCATAGTAAGATACTTTCAATTCCATATAAAAAATGAAAAGAAAGGAAACCCAACTTGACATATTTCAAAGTATGGGAGTGTCTAACGAAGGTCCAAGTTTCTATGCCTAAAAGGATAAAAATAGGACCTAAGACTGTGGACTGTATTCATTGGATATGCTAAAAACAGTAAAGCATGTTGGTTTTTGGTTCATAAATCTGAATATTTGGATATAAATGAAAATATGGTAATTGAATCAGATAATGCTGAGTTCTTTGAACACATTTATTCATATAAAACTAGACATGAACAGCCTAGTGGAAGGTCCAAAAGATCTCGAGATGAACTAAACGAGAATGTACATAATGATGAGAATCCAAGATGTAGTACACGTCAAAAATGTTAACTTTTTTTAATCGAATTTTGTAACATTTCTTGTAGAAATGAGCCTCAAACATTTAAAGAATCGATGTTGTCTCTAGACTTATCTTTTTAGAAAAGGCAGTCAATAGTGAGATTGATTCAATCTTGAGAAACCATACTTTGAAATTGGTTGACCTTCCTCCAGGAGATAAGCCTATAGATTCTAAATTGATTTTCAAAAGAAAAATAAAAGTGTATGGTACTATTGAAAAACACAAGGCAAGACTTGTAATGAAAGGCTTCAAACAAAAGAAAGAACTTCATTATTTTGTTACATACTCGCCTGTAATGAGGATAACATCAATTCAGATATTAGTTGCCTTGGCGATGGTATATGGTATTAAAATTTATCAAATGGATGTGTAAACAACATTTATAAATAAAGAGTTGGAAGAAATTTACATAAAACAGCAAGAGGGTTTTGTGGTTCCTGGTAAAGAAAATAAGGTGTGAAAACTTATTAAGTCACTTTATGGACTAAAACAAGCACCCAAATAGTGGCATGCAAAATTGATCAAATCATGTTGGCAAATGGTTTTAAGATTAATGAATGTGATAAATATGTGTACATTAAAGGCATTCTGAATCACAAAGTCATTGTTTGTTTATATGTGGATAACATGTTGATCATCAACAGAGATATTTCTGGCATAAATACTATGAGATGAATGCTTGAGAGCATGTTTGATATGAAAGACCTTGGAGTTACGGATGTGATTTCAGGAATAAGAATTCATAAAACTCCACAGGGGTTGGCATTTTCACAGTCTATTACATTGAAAAGGTACTTGACAAGTTCAAATATTTGGATTTTGGTATTTTTAAGACTCCATTAGACGTGACCTTTGCACTTCAAAAGAATGAAGGTTAAAGTAACTCACAGTTGGACTACATAAGAGTATTGGGATGTTTAATGTATATCTTGAACTGTACATGGTCAAACATAGCATGTGCTATTAGTAAATTGAGTCAGTACATGAGTAATCCTAATAAAACTCATTGGATGGCAATGAAAAGAGTTTTTGGGGTATCTTAAATACATTCAAGACTATGTTTTGCATTATAATAAATATCCAACAATAATTTAAGGATATAGTTATGCAAATTGGATCACCGTATTGAATGAAGTAAAATACACAAGTAGATACATATTTATTTTAGGTGAAGGAGCAGTTTCTTGGAAATCGTCCAAACAAACATGTATTTCTTTCTCTACAATGAAATCTGAATTTATCACATTAGATAAATCCGGTGAAGAAGATGAATGGCTCCAAAATCTCTTAGAAGATATTCCTTATCGATCCAAACCATTGACCGATCGGCAGGGCTATTTGGGTTGTTAAACGGGCAAAACGGCACAAACGTATCATTTTTAGGACAAATTGATGTGCTATAGCTCACGGTTTCTGGGTGTGCCCAGGGCCCGGGTGTGTTTTAGGCCAAAATAAACCAGGGGCTCCCAAACAAGTTGTGGATCGGCCAGGGGTAAGCCTCTGGGGTTGTCAAGGCCATTTGGGTTTAGGGTAGAGAGCATGATGCATAGGGGTAAATCTCATCATATAAGATAGAGGCATAATACCATTAGAGAACTACTCTCTAGTAGAATTATAACTGTTTACTATGTAAAGTTAAAGGATAATATTTTGAATCCACTTACAAAAAGCCTATTTAGAGAGGGAGTTGAGAAAACATTGAAGGAAATTGGTTTACGACCTAGGACAAGCCAACATGGCGGTAAATCTACCTAGCAGACTAGAGATACCAAGACCTAGATTCAAGGAGATCAAACAAAGTTGTGACTGATGTTTCAAAATTGTCAATACACTCAACTCATTCTCATGATGTAGACAATGTTAAGAAACAAGAATAAGGCTTATGGTGTAAAGTTTTCTAATGGTTATCTAAATTTGATAGATTTAACCAAATAGTTTAATCTATAGGATTGAACATTTAGAAATCACCTATGTGAGGGTGAAGTGGAAGCTGCTTCAAGGAGAATGTTAGTAAAGTCCTATTCTCTATGCTATCATGAAACTAGGACGTGTTCGTGGCTAAAACAAAAAAAATTGTGAGAACCATAAAGTGTAAAAGACTGATTATGTGACATGTGTTGTCTAGGTATACATTATAGTTTGACGGTTCAAATATATCAAATTTACTGATTGAACAAGTGCATCTGATATATGTTCACTATGGAAAGTTCAAAGAAAAACCAACCTATCCAGATACAATCAGTTTTTGCTGGTTGATCACATACTTATCCATAAATTTTTGATAATATAGTCATTTCCCATTGATATGGGAGATTGTTGGGTTATTAAGAGGTGTGAATGAAAAATAAAAAGGCAGGGTTTAAGAAAAAAAGAATATCTTCTTCTTCTTCGGCGGACGCGCGGATATTTCGCTCTCTTTAAGGAGATTCAACCCTACTGCAGCAAATTATTTCACCGATCCAACAATAATTTTCTTGACTTGTCCCCTCAAAGATACATCAACCTTTTCACAAAGAACAACTCCACAACTCTGGACAAGAGTTGAGTTCCAAACTCCGCAAAAAGAACACCTCCCTTCAACTAATAAACTTTCTTTTTACTAACTTTTGTGAACTCTATATGATCTTATGTATCAAATTAATGCAAGACCGCCTCTATTTATAGGAGAAGAAGTCTTCCATACAATGAATAAGAATGAATGAAGGGTATTAAATATGAAATATCAAATTCCTTTAGGTTGCAATAGTTACAAATGTTACAAGAGTTATACCACATAAAGAATATGATAATAGAGGAATAAAGATAGAAGTTACAAGAGTTATATGAAACTTATATCCATATTCTACTACCACTAACTATGGTGATTAATGGTTCATAAAATACAAATGAAATGAAAGTTAGGAAGCTGCAAATTGCAGCCATGCAACGTGTGAAAAGTGGAAAACAATGGCATTAAAATAAGGCATCAAACGCCAACAACAAATACAGTATAACTACTGCAATCAAAAACTTCCACAATGGTTTTTGTCTTAAAGGGATATTATAACCATGATCAGGCATTAAAATAATATTAAAGTTAATGTTAAAATACCCATTAAAACAACGGTCTCCCACTCATGTTAATATTAACATAAGAGAGTCCACTTGTTGAGAGACTACCATGTATAATGAAGGTGTGATCTGCATTGAACCTCCACTTAGTAAAATAATAATATTTATTTCAAAGTCATAGTGGTCTCAGACTTGAACTATGACTGCTTATGAAAAATAAAAAGTTATTTCTTACACATAATAGTCAAGGTATTAATATGAGCTTTATAGCCAGCACATTACGGCCTTGTGATATCCCGATTTCATGAGTGTTTTTGAGAATTAGCCTAATTCTCATAGGAAGAGGCCGACCTCCACACTCACATAGGTGAAATCTGTCGAAGTCTCTTGTAATTTAGAACCCCACTCATACGAGCTATAGATTTTCATCATTATAGGTAAATGCACTCACACCATAAGGAGAGATAAAAAAATAGTGAATTTTTCACAATGTCATCATGTGATTCATTTTACTATTAAACTTGGTTATAGGATCTATAGAGCCAGATTGGATTTCCTCACATATGACTCAAGATTCAATAGGTTTCAATCTCACCCCCCACGATGTTCTCTAAACCTTTTCTCTTGCTAAGGCTTTAGTCAATAGATCTACAAGATTATCACATGATTTGACTCAATCAACATTAATTGTACTATTTGTCAAATATGATCTCACATTACTGTGTTTTCTCCTTATAGGTCTAGATTTACCATTGTAATAACATCTTTGAACTCTACCAACTGCAACAGTGCTATCACAATGAACTAAAATAGGAGGAATTAGTTTTTCAAAATAAGGTATTTGAAATAACAAATCTCTCAACGAATTCGCTTCCTCACTAGCTGGAGCTAAAGTAGTTAGTTTAGCCTCCATGGTAGAGTAGCAATAATTGTTTGCTTTTTAGACTTACAACAAATAGCACCACCACCCAAAGTATAAATATATCCCCTAGTAGATAAGGAATCACCTGATAAAGTATTCCAATCCACATTACAAAATCCTTTAAGTACAGCAGGATATTTTTTATAGAATAAATCACAAGTTTTCGTTCCAGTTAAATATCTCATTACTCTCGTTATAGCATGTCAATCTTCATTACCTGACCTGCTAGTAAACTTGTTAAGTACTCCTACTGCATATGTAATATAGGCCTAGTGCAATAGTCACATATCTCAAACTTTCTATTATGCTAGCAAATTCCTTTTTATTTATAATAGTATTTTCCACTTTCAACAGGAAACAGGTGAAGACTAGAATCAAATGGAGTTACAACATGCTTGCAATCAAGGAAATTATATTTTTTTCAAAATTTTCTCAACATAATGTGACTTGTTAAGAAAAATTTCATCACATGTTCTAGTAAATTTTATTCCTAGAATAAAATTTGTCTCACTAGGATCTTTTATATTAAAATGGCTTCTAAGAATATTTTTAGTTTCACCAATAACATTCATGTTAGAGCCAAAGATCAATAAATCATCAACACATAGGCAAATAATAACATGTGAATTATTCCAAGACTTTTGATATATGCACTTATTACACTCATTTATTTTAAAGCCATTATCAATCATACAGGAATCAAAATTTTCATGTCATTACTTTGGTGCCTGTCTTCAACCATATAGGGATTTAGTAAATTTACACACTTTGTTTTCTTGGTCAGCCTCAACAAAACACTCGAGTTGTTCCATGTAAATCTCCTCATTTAGGTCTTTATTTAAAAAATAGTTTTTACATCCATTTGATGAATTTGTAAGTAAAAAATTGCCGCAATAGTAACTAAAATTCTAATGGATGTAATTCTAGTTGCCGGAGAAAAAGCATCAAAAATTTTAGGCCTTCTAGCTATTTAAAACCTTTAGTCACTAGCCTAACCTTGTATTTATCGACAGATCCATCCGGTTTTAATTTTTTACGTAAGACCTATTTACATCCAATTATTTTATAATCCAGTGGTAAATCAACTAGCTTCCAAGTTTTATTGGAAATAAGTGATTCCATTTCATTATTTAGCCTCTTTCCAAAAATAGCACCATTGAAGACAAAGCTTCTTTTAAAATGAGAGGGTCTTCTCCAATGTTAAAAACATAATAATCAAGATCAAAATATTTTCCTACTCTAACTCATTTGCTTCTTCTTAACTCAAAATCATCATTTTCATTATTTTTTAAAGTAGAAGTAGAAGAATTAGGTAGTGACAAAATATTTTTTTTAGTCCTTTGACACTCAGTATTTTAGAATTAAAAGAGAATTTATTTTCATAAAAAATAGCATCACCTGATTCTATTATAACACTATCTTTAAGATTAAAAAATCTATAAGTTGTACTATTTGAAGCATAACCAAGAAAAGCACAAGTAGTAACTTTTTTACCCAACTTAGAGATTTTGGGATCCATTAACCTTACATAAGCTAGGCAACCCCAAACTCTTAGATATCTCAAATTTGGCTTATAACCTTTCCACAACTCAAAGGGTGTTAATTTGATATTTTTATGAGGCACATGATTCAACACATAATAAGTAGTCAAAAGAGCTTCACCACAAAAATTTAAAAGTGCACAAGACTCAATTAACATGGCATTAGTTAACTCAACCAAAGTTTTATTCTTTCTTTTCGCTACACCGTTAGATATAGGAGAATAAGGAGGAGGAGTTTCATGAATTATACCCAATGATCGAACAAAAGAATTGAACTAATGTGACTCATATTCATGGCCTCTATCACTTCTTATTCTTTTTATTTTTTTATTAAACTGATTTTCAACTTCATGAAGAAAATTTTTAAAATTCTCAAATGCATTACTTTTATTTTTCATTAAGTAAACATATGTAAACTTAGAAAAATCATCAATGAAAGTGATAAAATATTTATTTCCTCCATGAATTAAAATTTCTCCAAGTTTACAAATATCAGTATGAACTAATTCTAATAAATCAGTTTTTCTTTCAACTTGGAAATGAGGCTTTTTTGTGATTTTAGCTTTACTAGAGTTTCACATTTTTCAAAATTCTTTTTGACCATTGGAATTAATCATAAACTACTCATGATTCCCACATAACGATCATTTATATGATACAAACGAGCATGCCAAAAAGTAGTCAAAGAAAGCATATAAATAGAAGTAGATTTTTTATTTATTTCAACATTCAACTTGAACATACCATCACAAGCATACCTCTTTCCCACAAAAATATTATTTTTCACAATACATACTAGTCAGATTCAATAATCTGTTTGATGTCTGCTTTATTAAGAGCAAAACTAGACATCAAATTTTTTCTCATGAAATGAGTAGAGTACATTTTTTAAAATTAATACTCTTCCAGAAGTAAAATTTAACTCGACATCGTCCATTCCAAGTACTTGAGTTATGTCTAAATTTCCAAACATGATGGTTTTGGGCTCCTCAAAATTAGTGTATTTTTAAGCCAGTCTTTGTCATAATAAACACGATGGTTTGTACCAGAGTCAGCCCACCATCCATCAACGTTCTTCACCATGTTTATGTCTATTATCAGCGTCGTAAAATAAATTTGGTAATATTTGCCTGAGGTGTAGGCCCACGTTTTCAAAATTTATAAAATCGAGCAATATGCCCACTCTTGCCACAGACAAAGCACGGTCTCTTTTCTTGTGCATATTGATTTTTTGCTTGGTTGTTTCCACTATTATTATTCTTGGGATGTCTACCATCATTTTTCTTGAATTTTTTCTTCTTAGATTTCAAAGTAGTATTTTTGTTAGTTTCAGGAACAATATTATTTGAAGAAGTTAAATTTACCTTCAGTGTGATGTTGTTCTCTTATGTTTCTTGGACCCTTGCTTCTTCTACCATGCGGATTCTCATTATTAAAGTCTCAAGAGAAGTTTTCTTTTGTTTGTGGCACATAGTTTTTTGAAATTCCTTCCACGAAGGTCAATTTTTATCAATTATGCTACAAACAATAAGGTTATCTCCATTTTTGACTTCTTCAGACTGAGCTCTCCAACAATCATTATGAAGTCATGAGCTTGGTCTACCACTGATTTGTTGTCCATCATTTGAAAACAAAAATATCTGCTAGCCACATATTTTTTTGCTCTCGCCTTCTCAGTGTCATACTTACTCTACAATGCTTTCCAAATTTTCTTTGCACTAGAGTAAGTTCTATTATAATAATCATAAAAATTATCAGATAGGCAATTAAGTAGAAAGTACCGACATTTGTAGGAGTCACCATCGTATTTTTCAACTTTCTCTTAAAGAGAAATAAGTTATTTATCACTCATGGAAGATTTATCTACTTTGTTTGGGTTCTTCTCAATTGACACATAAGAAACATTGAGAAGACTTAAGTAGAAAAGAACTTTACGCTTTTACCTCTTGAAGTGAGTACCATTGAATTGAAATGACTTATTAAGATCTCCCATCTTGACATCTGCAGATTTTTCAGTTGTTGCCATTGAATCTCCTTAAAATTGTTGGTGGAATTACAGTAAAATTACAACTGAAAATTACAAGTGAAGAAAAAAAGAAATATCTTCTTCTTCTTCAACCGAAGTGCGGATATCTCACTCTCTTTAAGAAGATTCAAACCTACTGCAGCAAATTATTTCACTGGTCCAGCAGTAATATTCTTGACTTGTCCCCTTCTGAATACAATAGTCTCTTCACAATGAACAACTCAGCAACTCTGGACAAGAGTTGAATTTAAAACTCCACAAAAAGAACACCTCTCTTCAACTAATAAACTTTTTTTTACTAACTTTTTGTGAACTCTACATTATCTTATGTATCAAAATAATGCAATACCATCTCTATTTATAGGAGAGGAAGTCTTCCATATAATAAATAAGAATGAATGAGGGATGGTAAAGATGGAATATCAAATGCCTTTAGGTTACAAGAGTTACAAAGGTTACAAAAGTTATACCACATAAAGAATAAGATAGTGGAGGAATAAAGATAGAAGTTAGAAGGGTTACATGAAACTTATATCCGCATTCTACCACCACTAACAATGGTGATTAATGGTTCATAAAATACAAATAAAATGGGAGTTAGGAAGCTGCAAATTGCAGCCATACAACGTGTGAAAAGTGGCAAACAATGGCATTAAGATAAGGTATCAAATACCAACAACAAATGCAGTATAACTGCTGCAGTCAAAAACTTTCACAATGGTTTTTGTCTTAAAGGGATATTATAACCATGATTAGACATTAAAAAGATTATTAAAGCTAATGTTAAAATGCCCATAAAACAACAGTTGAGATAACTGCAGTCCTTCATAATTGATATGAACAATCTACATAGATTTGTAGTTGTAGGAGAGGTTAGAAAAAACATGTTTCATTGTCTTCATATTAGAACTAGTGCAAACATATGAAAAGATGATGTCCATCCACTTAATCAGCTCATCTATAAGCAACCTAAACTTCCAGGCCCTCCATAGTGTAAATGCCATTTTAAAAAAAAGTTTCTTAGCCCACACAAATTTAAAAATCCCTTTCTTTTACTCCCTATGCCTTATGTAGTGCCAAGCACTTTTTACAGAAAAACGGATTTGTTCGGTTCTCTATCATTATTTGCTGAAACAATATTGATTATATAAACTACAGTATGTTCTTTGGTAAGTATTCTGCTAGGAGAGTCTCATTTCTTAATTTATTCTCAACAAAGTTTCTTGCCTCAATATCTCCATTATTTAATGTATCTGGTTATACATGGTATAAGGTACCTCGTCAAGTCCAGCTTTCAAACCAAAAACTAGATTGCGCTTCTAATCTAACACAAAATCTGGTGCTTTATCAATTCTCTGATTATTAGCATCCTCTTCGAAATAGTTGAAGCTCCTCCCCAATAACAATCACATGGTGTAATTTTTTGCAGTACTTAAAAAAGTTAATAACATTCTATGCAACTATTCTATGCGATATTTAAAGCAGATATTAAAGGTGTGCTTAGTATGAAAGAAAATGTTTTTCATGAAAAATATTTTCATCCAAAGAAGTTGGTTTCTTACTTATTTTTTTATGTTTGATTGGTGAGTAAAAATTTGTTCCAGAAAATATTTTCTAGTGTTTAGTTGGTGAATGAAAGAATATTTTTTTATTTATATTCTTGTGTTCGATATGCAAGTAGAAAAATATTTTCTAAAGTATTTATATATATTTAACAAAAAATAATGAGAACGAATAGGGAAAGAAGGGTGTGATAAGAAAAAAAGTTTAAAAATTTTTTCAGCAAAACAAATTAAAAATTAAATCTTTTCTTTTAAGGAAGGGGGGTTGGTGTGTGTTTGGGTTGGGGAGAGGGGGTAAGAAAAGAATTTTGAGTTTTTTTAAAAAAAATTAAAATAATAATTTTTAGGAATAGGGGCAACGGCTAGTAGGGGGTGGGGTTGGGATAGGGTGTAGGAGTGGAATAAGAAAAAAAATTTAAATTTTTTTACAAAATAAATTTAAAAAATTTAATATATTTTTAGGGAGAGCGGCGGGGGGGAGGGGGCTAGTAGGATGGGGTCAGGTAGGGGGTGGCATAAGAAAAAGTCTTGAATTTTTAAAAAGATATATATTTTTTTAGGTAAGCTGGTATTTTTTTAGGGAGAGCGGGGGGCTGGTAGGATGGTGTCACGTAGGGGGTGGCATAAGAAAAAATCTTAAACTTTTAAAGAAAAATAAATATTTTTTAGAGGGGAGCTGGTAGGGGGTGGTGGTTGGGGCAGGAGATAAGATAAGAAAGAAATTAAAATATTTTAAAGAAATTAAATATACTTTTTGGATTGGGGGTAGTGGGGTGTAGGGGATTGGGTGTGGGTTTTGGAGTAGGGATGGGTGATTTTGAGAGTTGTATGAACATTTCAATTTGAGAGTGAGGTTGAAAGAGAGTTTTAGAAAATGTTTTCCTTACTTTTTGAAGGGAAGTATTTTCCTTAGATTTGAGGAAAATAGGTTGATTTGAAAAATATTTTTCAAAACTTTTAAACCAACCAAACATGAGAAAATTGAAAAACATTTTTGAGAAAATATTTTCCTTCATATCAAATACACTCTAAGTGAAGAGGCATGCTCTGTAACACATGTGATATAAGTAATGCCCTACCACAAAGAGATTAAATCTTTTCCTGTCAGGACTTGATTCTGTTGGTAATTTTTTTTACCATGAAGCCATAGTGGGAGATCTTGTTCCTACTAGAGTATTCCAAATAAATGAAAAGAATTCTTTCCTATCTAATTTTGAAAATCTACTTGATCTTTGAGATTAAAGTCGGAGCAATTCTTTCATGTACATAAAAAGCACTTTTATGTTAATTAATAGTTACCTAGATACGGTCTCAGACTTCTTGAGCACTTTTTCCATCATCTTTAGCCGTTGCAAAAAGTATGATGTCATTGTAACACCTTGTATTTTCCCACTAGAATTTCAACCATCGTTACTACGTTTAAACTCTAATCCTATGAATTACATTTGAATACATGTGTCTTGATCATTATCCTATAGAGAATATTTCTTGCGAGGTGAAAAATGTTCATAGTAAGCACTTAGAGAAAAGTTGTGTTGAGCACACTTTTATCGATTGAGTTTTTGTATTCGATCCTACAAGGGTCAACTTTAAATGAGTGTACCTCCCAAAATATATCGATTTAGGTGTCCTACTATATATCAAATGAAAGGTCTTTGTGTCTTCTTTCTAATGCACTTGGTTTCACCTTAATCCTATATCAGAGTGGAAAGTTATGCTCATTTTACCTCAGTATGTCTGCCTGTCAACAAGGTGACGACTTGAGGTGATAAGCCATCAACTAAGTAATGACTTATAATCCAAGTCATCAACCTTAACCATAATGTTATCAAATCCAGCTATAAAGTGACGACTTGAGGTGATAAGTTATCAACTAAGTGACGACTTATAAACCAAGTCGTCACCCATAATCGTCTCAGCTACAAAAGTGACGACTTGAGTTAATAAACCATCAACTAGTTGATAAGTTATTAACTTAAGTCATCAACTAAAAATTTCTGTAATACTTATTCAGTTTCGTAGGTGTATTTTGGTCTATTTCTCACCTCAAACCCTACCCCTCCCACGACTTAAAGCATCTTAAGGCATTATTTTCCCTCCTATTTAATTACTTAACATGTTATTTCTTCTCCCACTCTT
This sequence comes from Capsicum annuum, assembly GCF_002878395.1. Lineage (NCBI taxonomy): Eukaryota > Viridiplantae > Streptophyta > Magnoliopsida > Solanales > Solanaceae > Capsicum > Capsicum annuum. The sequence continues at coordinate 189,743,357 of NC_061113.1, read as the reverse complement.
AAGAACAATAAGAATAGCATTTCTTCCCAAGAACAAGAAACTCAAGCTTTCCTCCCCCAACAATCTAAGAATTCAATTCTCCTCTTCAAGAATAACCAAGAATCTAAGTTCCCTTGTCCAAGAAGTTCAAATAAGCTTTCAAGATCATGTTTTTCTTTCACAAGTTTATATGTGTGACTTGATTTCACATATTGAGAATTGAATTTCATTATCTTGATTAGAATTGTTAAAGTATTTCAAGATTATTATTATTGAGCATGAAGTTTGTTGTGATTTGACATGAGTTACAAGAATGAGTTTGAAACCACAAGTTTAAATCTTGATATTTTAAAAAAGATAATGTTTAAGTATTCATTAATAAGCATGTATTCAAATTTTAAGAAAGATTTGATTTTTATCCTAAACTAAGATAAGAAATCCACATTATTCATATAGTTTATGACTTAAAGCAAAGAAAAGCATAACTGGTTTTCGTTACAAACCCTTGTGCTATTTTAAGGTAGATTTTGTAAAGTCTGAGTGATAAGTATGGAATTAGTATTTAGCACAAAGTTGGGTATGATTCCAAAGGTCTCATGCCCCAAAACTACGTGCCACCGTAGGTTTAAGTGTGCCCATAGTGGTCTAAGTTAGTGATCACTTAAGATAAGGCTCTATTCGATGGCAAAAGTAGAACAGCTCTCCCCAATATGGGTAAGATGTTGGACTTCATGACAGCTCATATGGTTTATGTTGGTTAGAAGAAACTCCCAATAGAAATAGTAAAAGTCAGCTTTTAGAACTAAGTGTTATGAATCACAAAGATTATCTATGCTTTATATACTCATGCTTTATTATTTTGCAGTACATGTTTTATTCGAGCCAAGGTGAGTCATTTATATTTTGCATGCATCCTTTGAAATATTTGTATGGTGATTGAGTTATTGTTTTACTTATGCATTCACCTTTACATGCTCAGTATATTTCAGAATATGTGCTACATTCTTTCATAATGTAGGTATCATGTATAGCCCAGACATCATAATCAGACAGTGTGCAACTTCCAGTCAGCAGATGATAAGTCTTTTTGATTTGAGGGCTTGAATCAATCATAGTATCGAGTAGGATTTCATTTTATTTAGTCATATTGATTAGGGATAGTTGTGAGTCATATCCCGACAACCTATAGTTAATACTAGTAAAGGCTTCATAGACAGATAGTAGAGTTGATGTATTTGATTCTAGTTTTGTTTTGTATAAGTAGAGTTGTATTCATTTTTATAGTTTTGTTTTGAAGATATTCATCAAAGACATATTTTCCGCTTACTTCTTTCAGACTTGTCTATTTTTAAATCAGTTGCTCGCAAGTTATGCTAGTATAAGGGTTAGCTTGGGATTACTTGTGGTCCTAAGCACCAGGTCACATCCATGGGGTAGTCTCACAGAATTACAAACTTGTTATCAGAGCACAGAGTTTAAGTGTCCTAGGGTGTCTATGAAGTCGTGTCTAGTAGAGTCTTGCGGAACAGTACAGTGACGTTCGCATTTTTCTTTGAGAGGCTATTAGATATTTAAGAAATGTTTTTTCCTTCATACTCTAGATCGTGCAGTTAATTTATTCTCTCAACAACTTCTATCGATTTATGTGTTACTCCATAATCCTTCATCCATGACTTATTCTTGAGACATGACTAGTAAGTTCCAATTCCTCCCAATATAACGCTCTTAGATTTACTATCAGCAATTTTAGAAGTCATGCAAGGGGCTTGAGAGGAGCTCACAAGTGTGTTCTAAGTTCCTTAATTTGAAAGCTTATGTCCTCATTCATATGAGTTGTTTAGTTAAGATGGAATAAGATATGTATTCAGATTCCTCATTATTCCTTCATTATAGATAGATATCATTAGAGAAGATAGTATAAACCTAGATTACCGAATAAAGTTTGTATTTAAGAGATATTGAAACCTAGAGTGTTATGATTCATAAGTAGTAGAACCTTCTTATAGTTGGAAGTATAGGTATAGAAGTGTAGTGACAATAAAGGTGATAATAGCGGTTGATCAAATGTGTATAGATGAACTTTTGTATATGATCGAGTTAGTAGTGAGGTGATAGGTCCTTGTGCATTAGTTTAGAGGTAATGAATATGGTTCCTTGTTTGAAGGTAGAGAAGAAGTTATTAGTTAAGGTGAATTGTTGTTTGCTTGAAGTATGAAAAGAATTATTGATGGTATTTGTTGTGCTGGAAAAATATAGGTTATTGGTGGAAGTATTTTGTGGTTGGGTTATTGATGGTGGTTGATTAGGTATAGTTGGGCGTCATGTCCCGACTACCTATAGCCAATACTAGTAGAGGCTTTATAGACAGATAGTAGAGTTGATGTATTTGATTCCAAATTCGTTTTGTATAAGCAAAGTTGTATTCATTTTTATAGTTTTGTTTTGAAGATATTAAGAAAAGACATATTTTCCACTTACTTCTTTTAGAATTATGTATTTTTAAATCAGTTGCTCACAAGTTATGTCAGTATAATGGTTAGCTTTGGATCACTTGTGGTCCTAACCACCGTGTGACGTCCAGGGGATAGTCTTAGGGCGTTACAGCCATTAACATAAGAAATATTATTGATAGTACTCCACTTAGGTATGTCATGTCATAATTCTTATACTCTTCTTTTTTGTGTAGAGCATTCAACCTTCTTGATAGTACTTCTACAACCAGAATAAATGAAGTACGTGATAAAGGCAGTGACAGATCAAGAATTTTGAGTTTGTGGGTGCTCATCCTTTTTGAATTTATAGTTATTATTTATTATATAGTATAAGTGTATAATTATTTGATGATAACAATGACAAAAATTGACAAAAACTATTCATATTTGTATTATCATGTTAAGAGTTGTGAAGTTTTGATGATTGACAAGAGGCCATGGAACAAGTAAGCATAGCTAGTTTATGAAAAACTACTTCAAATGAGTTCAACTTGCAAGGAGACTTTTTGTGGATAAATTCATATGAGCAAAAATATAGGAAAGAAAGTTTTCTATTTCAGATAAACATTAGGAGATCATCATGTGCTGAAAAGAAGAGTTAGTGTTTGACTGCGACACTCAAGAAAAGAGTCCAAGAAGCATGGGAGTCCTTGTGGATTTGAAAGTCTACGTGGTAGTAAAGATCAATAGAAGTAATAAATATTCAAGGACGTTTATAATGAAATCATGCACAAATATCGAGAGAGAAAAAGGGAGAACATGAGCAAATAAGTAAGAACAATATTTGAGAGAGTTCTGCCTAGCTATCAAAGTGCACCCTAATACAGTAAACCAGATTGAAGATCCATATTTTAAACCTATTTCATCCTTGTGTCTAACAGTCTTTTATTCTAGTTAATATATATTAGGAATCTATTGAGTTGTAATTTTCATGTTTTCTTTGTGTAAGTATATTATAAACTGATTTAGGAGTTTAGTCCTCAAATTGGGATAACATAAAGACATAGGAATATAAACTTTGGAAGGTTCGTGTATTTTTAGGAATTAGAGTTAGTTCCTAGGGTTGTTGTAGTTTTGTAATCTATTTTTCAAGTCGGGTAACTTGAAGTAGGTTTTAACGGTCTGGGGAGATTGTTAAATATTAGGAATTAGAGTTTATAATTCCTTAGATTATAGAGTTTGTAATCTTTTGTTGAGACGTTCATTGTGTTTAGTAAAGTTGGGGTTAACTCCTATAGAGGTATATGTCATGATTTTTTACACCTTTTATGAGCCGGGTATTTTTCACATAAAACTATCTTGTTCATTATTTACTATCTTCACTGCTTCTATTGGAACACATTAGGCAACCTGATCTATCCATAGGCAAAAATCAGGCGTAACTCATGTAAGTTATTAGAACATATAGAAATATCAATTGGTATTAGAGCAGGTTATCATGTGAAGTCTAACACCTTGAGATAAGATCAAAGATGAATTCTACACCACCTACTGAACACTATGAAGGACAAGATATCAATAGGCCTCCGTTGTTCAATGGGCAGTACTACACTGGATAGAAAGAAAGGATGAAAGATTTTCTTCCAGCTGTGGATTATGAACTCTGGAATAGAGTTATCGATGGACCTCAATACCTTATGAAGAAGAATGCTGAAAATATGATCGTATTAAAAGAAAAGAATGAGTATGATAAGGCTGACTTTAAGATGCTTGGAAAGAAAGCAAAAGTCAAGTATATTCTTATTTGTGGACTTGTAATAGATGAATACAATAGGATCTCAAGTTGTACCACCGCAAAAATAAATTTTGGACACTCTTATGGATGCGTATGAGAAAAATATAGAGACTTTCAAAAAGAATGAGGGAAGTAAGGATAAGTCACTAGCATTAAAGGCATCTGACAAAGAAGAATCAGATTTAGATGATAAAAACCTTGTCAAGAACTTAGAAATAATTTTTAACAAAGGAAAGCAAAAGGACAACAACGGAACAAGTAGCAGGTATTATTCCAATAATAAGTCTCAAGTTGGTTGTTGCAAGTGTGAGAAGATAGATCACATGATCAAGGATTGTCCAATGTGAAAAATTGAGCAGGAAAAGGAAAGAGTTGAAAAAGAGTTGAAACTAAAAGATAAATCTAACTCCAAAAGAAAGTAATCTTTTGCTACAACGGTTGCATAGGTATCAAGCTCAGAAAAATCTGATGATGATGGAGTTGATAAAAGTGTACTTATGGATACAGGTGACTCACACATAGAAGAAAAAAAAGTAAAATCTGAGGTATGTATACTTGATCTTAAAGATAAATTGCATTTTTTTCTAAGAAAAGACTAATTTGCTTGATGAATACATTGATTGATGATTTTCATGAGCTCACATCTAATAGGGATCAGTTATTCAGTGCTTTTTCAAGTCTAAAGTTTGATTACATTGATCTTGATACTTGTAAAAATGTCATTGATACTGAAAGCTGTTTCTTAAAGGAATAAGACAGTCAACTTGGTCTATCTAACCTGGATCTAAAATTAGAAACCTTAAAATTGTCAATTACTGAGAAAGAAAAATGAGTCATGAGTGAAATCATTAAAGAATTGAGTCTGAACTCAAACAAAGAAAAGATGAATAGTTTTATCAAAGAGAAAAGGTAAGAAATCTAACTCAAGAAAATTCTAGGATAAAACTTAATCTTGAAAGAGCTAACCGATAGACCAACTCATCTAGAATTGTTAATCATCTAAGTAGTAGGACTCAAAATGAGAGGAATAGCATAGATTTTTACAAAAAACCCTATTTCCTCTAAAAATTTATGTTATATTTGAGGAAAACTAGGGCACCCCACTACTACTGAATATCCAAAAGCTAATGAAATTAGGAATAAAAATATAAAATTGATTGAAAAGAAAATTTCTAGAAATTATAAGAGAAAAAGGTACACCAACCTACTGCCAACATAGGAAAAGTGAAATTTGATTCATCCATGTGATCATAAGAAAGGATCCAAGCTTGTCTAGGTACCTAAAACTAACCTTTGATAGGCAAAAGTGAGAGGAAGAAAGCAAAATTGGTACATAAATAGCTTTTTCTCAATACATATTCTTGAGATAAACAAAATTTTCTCACTTATTAAAGAAAAAGAGTGAAAAAGATAGCATGTGAAGGAGATTGAAAGATGAAGATATTGCTACTAAGAAAACTAAGCTAGAACAGGTTGTGTGACCCGTTTCATCAGATAAACAAGAGAAAAGCTCATGGATAGGGGGAACATCAAATTAGTAAGCAAGGTCACCAAGAACATCATCATCTGTTTACGAGAGTAACCCAGTACTTCACAAGAAAAGGCATTGAGAAGATTGAAAACCTTATGATAAGGGAAACTATGGATGAAACATGTGGATGAACCTGGTCCATTGCAGGAATCTAATTAGGGATGAGTAAGATGACATGCATATTCCTCAATGATTGGTTAAAGAATACTATACAAAATGCATATTAAGTTTAATTTTAGGCCCAGTCTGTATATTTAGTTGTATGTCTCTATAGCATTTTCAAGTTCAAGCAACTCATGCAATATAACATTATATTTTCCTATGTCATAGAAAAATATCTTGAAAAATGGAAACAAGATCAACCATTGAAAGACTAATCGAAGTATGTGTACCAAAAAAATTTCAAATATTAAAATGATTATAAAAAACTTATACCCCTTTCTTTATAAATGCTCAAAAGAGACTGACTCCTAAAGGAACTCCATAGCCATCACCTTTTCAAAAATAAAAATTCAAAGATAATGATAAACTTTTTTTTGTCAGTCTCATCTCATTTGTCAATCTCATCTCATACAACTCTTCTCAAAGTTAAATTTGATGATGCATTAAAAGTTGGTCATGTGAATAGTAATTTTGCGAGAGTAACTACTATTAGAATTAATGCTGACAAAGGTGCTCTTATTGTGTACGATTGATAGAAAATTGAGGTACCAAGTAAGGGAAATCATCTGAATTGTGATTCAAGAAGAATGTGTCTATGAGAATATTAATATTATTTAGGGAGTTAAGAAGGATGTATCTTTTAAGTCGAAAAAATTGGGTGACCTCATAGTTAAACTAGCTTTTACTGATGAGCTCAATTTTTTTGATGCATCTATTTAGGGGAAAATGTTTGGAGACCCCTCAGTAGAACCTAATTCTTCAATTGAGCTCACTATAGAAAGATATTTAGGATTAGTGAACAAGGATGGATAATTAAGGGTTGGGTATGATATATCTATACATATAAAATAGGTTGAGGCACCTGGTTCTTCTGTACCAATGAACAAAGTTGATGGCAAGGACACTATTATTTGTACATTAATTTTAAAATGGGTGTGATCTCATCTCTTAGAGAGGAATATTCATGCCTTAAAGATGAACAAGAAAGGGAAAAAAAGGCTAAAAACTCTGCAGTTTACAAGGCTTTGACTGACTCAAAAAAGATTTTCCTTCATATCTCATGCTCTAACTTTACCAAAGCCCAGTCCTCGAACTCTTCCAAACCTTTTCTAATCTCATCAGAAGTACTTTAATATTATTTTTAATTTTATTAAAACTCTTTGGTGCATCTTATGAATGATCAATGAAAATATTTGGTTTTAGTCTCTTGCTTCTGGCTATTTTCTTGTCTTTACAAATACTTTGTTATATCTAACTGAGTTTTTGGATTTTAAGTATTTGTATAGATGATGGCCCTAGTGGCCAAGAGCTTAAAATTTCAAACTTGAGAGACTTGATTTGCATAAGTGATGAAAGTTTTATGTGATGCTAAAAAGGGGAAGTATGTATATTGTGTAATATTTAAAACTCATGATTCTGACCTGGTTTATCTAACGTGTGTCTTTTGATAATCTGTTTAGACTTTGAACAGTTTAAAATAGGTTGAGCACAGTACATAAGGTGCATTAGTTTTTCATAATCAAAAAAAGAAAAATTATTAAGCTCATGTATATTTGGATAATTGACAAAGCAGTAAAACACACACATAAAATAGGTTGATCAACATGTTCCTGCATCTGGAGGATAACTTGTATAAGGACTTTTCAAAATGAAAAAAGTCTCAAGGACAAAAGACCACAAAGTTTGTACTAATTATATCCAATACAAGAGTCCAAAAATGTACAAACTCAAGCATCCAAGCAAAATGGGAGTCCTTGTCACTTACAGACTTAGACAAACCATATCCACATAAGAAGTCCACAAATATGCAAGCTCAAGAATCCAAGAATATGAGAGTCCTTGTTAGTTTTGGTTAATGCCAAAAAGGAAAAGATAAGAGTTGTTGCAGATTTTATAACCTAGTTAACTAACCCAGCTCATTCAAGTGTTTCAAGCTTTACCTTTCACAGGTTAAGATGTTTGTATTGAAATGGGATACACAAGAGCATGAGTTTTCATTCAAGTATTCCATGATGTAGTGTTCATAGGTCAAGATATTGGTATCAAAATGGAATGCAGAAGAGTCTGAATTTTTCATCATCATAAAGAGGGGATTTGTTAACACTTGTGAAGTTTTGATGAATGACACGAGGTCATGGAATAAGTAAGCATTGCTGGTTCATGAAAAACTACTTCTAAGAAGATCAACTTTCAAGAGGAGTATTTGTGGATAAATTCATATGAGTAAAAATAAAGGAAATAAAGTTTGTTACTTAATATAAACATTAGGAGATCATCATGTGCTGAAAAAGTGTAACAACCTAAAAATTTGATGAAATATGTGAAATGAGTGATTTTATTTGATTTGATGTTTTACCCTTCTTCGTAGTTGCATTCTGGTATTTCTAAGGTGTAGAGGTGATTGACATGGTTTCCGATGTATTTTGGTACCATTTATGCGATATTATGGTTTTTGATGACTGCAAGAGCCTTATTTTGGACTTATGTGGATATCTTTTGATCTGTGCGATGGATGGCTGAACAGACTACGCCAGAAGATTCAAAATATCAATGTTAAACTAGGTATACCTTTGATTCACATTTTGAGGTGCCAGAGCTTATTTCAACCTGTTGGTCAAAAAGTTAGAAAATTGGAAATATAGGTGTGGGACCCACATTTGATCGAAACAGTCTTGGATGAAAAATTTGACTTTACCAGTAGATCTAAAATGTAGATTTTATGGTGGTAGCATGTTTGGTGTGATTTTACGACTTTTAAATCTCATTTCGACCCTTGCTTTGAAAAATTGTAATTTCGGGTTTCGGAGGTCAACTTTGTGAAATGATGTTTCCTCAAAAATATGATATCGCAATCGCATTCAGAATATCAAATTTAGTGTGATTGCATAGTTTGGTTGCATGTATCGAACTCTGAACAAATCTCGAACACCCCATTGAAGTCCGTTTGACTTAGGAGAAAAAATCTGCACCATATATTGCAGAAAATCTGCAATATAACAGCTTTTTTTACCCCTTTTCGGCCCATTTTATCCATTCTTTCATCTTGCCTCTTGAGAATCAAACCCTAAAATAGTGTGAGAGCATAAAAGTGAAGCTTGTGGGAGCTTGGAAAGCTATATTAACATCTATCTCTTTATTCTATTACGGATTTAAGGAAAGAATTCACTCTTTTCTTAATAATTTTTTGATAAATTTCTCAAAATCTCAAAAATCGTAGGGCTTTATTTTAAATTAAAATTTCACTCCTTTCACTTGAATAATATTTTTATCTTATAATTACTAGTTTGTTATCAATTTAACCTTCAAAACAACTCCGATTCTTAATTGTACTCGAATTTCAAAGATTTTACCCGGTAAAGCTTTAAAATAATTTTTCTTCAATTTGAACCTCATTTTGACTCGATTTAACTTAGGTATTCAGCTATATATTACTAAAATAATGGGGAACAAATTTTTGAAGTAAAGTTATGATTTTGCCCTTTTTTTGAAAACTCATTTTGGGGGTCCATTTTGATCCCGAACCAAAAATAGTCAATATGGATGTCGTTGGTTTTGTTTTGATGTAAACATTCAATATTTGATATTTTTAGTGGAGTTTGGGATCATTATGAAAATTAAGGTCGTGGGTTCAAAGTGTAGCGGATCGATTTCGACTTTAGAAATAGGTTATGGCTTAAATCTTTCAAACTGGGTTGGATAGTAAATAATGGTACAAAATGCATTTTAGGGTGAGAACTAATCATAAAAAATGGTTATCTATGTGTTGTGCTCGTGTGGGGGCCTATATGTGATGAATGATCGAAATTGAGATATTATGTGATGTGTGTAGCTGTGTGGAGTCCCACGTGATGTTTATAGCCCTAAATAAATATAAATAATTATATTGTATTATTGAAATACCTAATGTGGTACCATTGGTGTATTATGATATATTCATATTGGTTGGCATATGAGACGTGGAAATTCATGGATGAAACAAAAATAATGAGTAGATATTAGCTCACATAGTTGTGGAATTGTATCATTGTGGTTGGTTGTGGAAATATATTGATGTTCTAGATTTTTGTAGCACATTTAAGACTTTTTAACTCAAAATAATTGTAAGTTCTTAAGTAACTACTGGTGTTTTTGATGATATTTCTTATGATTTTGTAGGAAAACCAAGATGCATGGAAATACATGAAATCTACATCAAGAAGGATGATTTTTGGTGAAAAGATGCAAGAAATTTAGTTTTGAAAAGTTTCTGAATATTTCCTGACGACATGTCATGATAAGCTATCAGGTTTGTGATAGGCTATCATGGAGGTCATCAGTTTTAGGCAAAGAGTAAGAAAATTGAAGATTTTCTGACGACATGTTGTGATAAGCCGTCAAGTTTGAGATAGGCTATCAAGGAGGTCGTCAGGTTGTGATAGGCTATCACGGAGGTCGTCAGATTTGTGATAGGCTATCAAGGAGGGCGTCAGGTTATGATAGGCTATCACGGAGGGCGTCAAGTTTGTGATAGACTATCACAAATGGCGTCACAAAAAGTAAAAATTCTGAAATTTTTATTTCGAATTTTTTCTTAAAGTACGGGTATAAATAGCAACTTTTAGGGTTTCATGGGGAATCTTGGACATCTAGGAATGTCTGGAACTTATTCCAAAGATGACTTTACTTTTCTTTAGTCTCTTAACTTAGAAATTCAATTTTCCATCCTTTGATTTAGTTGTGGGAAATTCTTATTGTACTTAAAGGAGAAACAACTTTGAATTTCAT
>NC_061113.1:189707418-189732594 GCF_002878395.1 Capsicum annuum | reverse complement strand
AAAAGTTGCTATTTATACCCGTACTTTAAGAAAAAATTCGAAATAAAAATTTCAGAATTTTTTCTTAAAGTACGGGTATAAATAGCAACTTTTAGGGTTTCATGGGGAATCTTGGACATCTAGGAATGTCTGGAACTTATTCCAAAGATGACTTTACTTTTCTTTAGTCTCTTAACTTAGAAATTCAATTTTCCATCCTTTGATTTAGTTGTGGGAAATTCTTATTGTACTTAAAGGAGAAACAACTTTGAATTTCATCTTTTATAAGTTCACTTGCTTTAAGTTCTGAATTCAATCTTTGTTATCTCTTTCTATCTTATGAGAAACTAAAAACCCACAACTAGGTTTGTATACTCTATGATTATTATTTAATTAATTTAATAGTTGGATTAGGGTTTGAGTGATTGTGGAAACGTCTTGAAATTCTGTTGTTTTAACTTGAATCTATTGGTTACAAACATTAGGTTATGCCTTAGGTTTTATTTGCTTCTAACAAAAAAATAGACTAGAGGTCGTGGATTGTCAACAGGGACTCAGAAGCTACCAACCTTTTGTTTAATAATTAATGTCGTAACTGGATCAATCTACCTGAGATAACATCCGGTTGGAAATAGATAAGTTATCTAAGTTTGAGAGAATTAGATAATAAATTATCTGGTGAGGTCAAGAGATAAGTCAGATAGTATCATCGATAGGGATAATATATTGTTCCCACCTATCATGATAATCATGAACAGTTATTAGTCAATGGAGATTAATAGTCATAGTGATTACAACCCTAGTTTCTCTATATCATTGATTTGAAATATTGAAATCTAAGTTTTGAGTTCTAAAATAAGTTGAAACGTTAGAATTTGTTTGATTGATATAAACCCCTATTTTGTCTTTTCTTATTATTTATTTGAATTTAACTTGTAGCTATAGTTTCGAACTAGTTTAATCGCCACTCACATTGTTCCCTGTGGATTCGAACCCAACTCCAAAGTTGGGTAAATATATTGATGACGACCGCCTTGCACTTATTTGAGGTGTAAGTTGAGCATTATCATATATCATATGGTTGGTTGTGGAAATTGTAATGCCTCGTACTCTTCCTAGTGCAATTCAACTCATAATGTATACATGAGAGGCCTAAGGCCTAAAAATTTAGCTAAGTGTTGGAGACTAAGTCTCATTTTTGACCTCTAAACTTTGATGAATTTACTCTCAACCTTTTCGACCCCAAAAAGTTGGTTTCTCAGTTAATTCATAATCAGGGTTATCGATAGTTCATTTCAGGTAAGTTTAGAATTTGTCGAACCATGTTTGAGACATGTTTGGATGGTCAAAATAGTAGACCCATGTGATATGGTTACATTGCATTGAGTACCGTGTCGATAGGCAGCAACATGACTCATTGTATGAGCGATGCGGTGCCAAAAGCGTCGGGTCCCAGTTCAGGTTAAATTAATTTCGGGTATGGAGGGGTACTTGAGTCATTTCCCCTCACTATAACTAAGCCAAAACACGGGATTTAGGTCCCAAAGTAATATGTTTGCCTCATAATTCATATTTTTCCTCAAATTTGAATCATTCTCTTTCAAGAACAAACCCTAGCCCCTTCAAGCTCCAAGGTCAATTATCAAGAAATCTACCAAAAACCTCCAAGAATTAGTCAATTACGATATGTTAAATGTTCATCCATGGTTCCTTTTCACTCATGGAGTCCAAGAACCCAATTTCAAGTTTTAAAGCTATAGTTTTTACATGTTCCCATGAATTTCCATGAATCTTAATTTTATATCATGTTTACATGCAATTGTTGTTGTTATTAAACCCTACATGTTTTTAATGGTGCTTGTTCGCTGATTTAAACCTTAATTGGTGATTTTTAGTGTTGAAATCATGCAATCGTTACATGTTAAAACTATTCCTATGCCTAAGTTCATGAATTTCAAGTGTTTGATGAAATGCCTAAGAGATGAATTTTGAGCAAGGACTATCTATTGTGCTTTTAAAGTTTTTGTGTGTTTTTATTATTAATGTTATCGAGTCTTTGGGGTTATGAATACCCAAAAACTTAGTTGTTTACTTAGTTTAAGTATTTTTCAGAATGATTTCAAATATATTAGAGTAATATCAGTTTAGTCAGTACCTCATGTCAGTAAACTCAATTCAGTCCAGTAATTAAAGTCAGTTCAGCGGGGAGTAAGACTTAGCACCAAGTGAACCTAGGGATGGGGTCTCACCTACTAGTTCAGGATGTGACCTTTAGTAGCAGTCCTTGCATTCCAGAACTACGTAGCCAGTATAGACCTTAACCTGCCAGTTGAGGGTTGACACATATCTCACAAGGGCACCTGCTAGTAGAGGGTGACTCTTTAGTTCTTCGGGACTTCACTTTAGTGGATCCACACAACTAGTGTTAGTACCCGTGGCATGGTACGGACAACCTTCCAACTGGGGTCACAGATTGGATCCCAATTAGATTATATTGGGGCACGTCAGTTAGATAATAACTCCCACAGTCTCAGTCCCGTATTCAGTTCAAAGGTCAATTTTCAGGCTTTCATAACCATGGCATATAGTTATTAGTTATTCAATATCAGTATTTTAGTACTTCAGTTTACAGATTATTCCAGTATCATATAATACGGTTGGTCATGTATTCTAAGATTTTACAGCTTTCTAGCATACTATACATTATTTTTATCATGTTATTTATTCAGTCAGTTATTATTCATGCATATGAGTCATGTACATCAGCCTAACCTCATTCAGTATACCAATGCATTCAAAGTACTGATCGTATACTCATTTTTTACGCTATGATTTTCATATTAGGTTCGGACACTCAAATTCCTGACCGCACTGAGATATTCGAGCGCATCAACAGTAGTAGCAGTGGTGTGTCCTCATACTTCGAGGAACGATTATGTTTATTTTAGTATTTCTTTCAGATTTAGTAGTCAGTCAGAGTTAGTTAGAGACTTGTCCCATCAACTCCATAGCCAGTCAATTTAGAGACTTTCAGACTAATACAGACAGATAGTCAGTTTTCACTCATTATTATCAGTTGTTTTATCAGTATTAACAGTATGTTTTCAGACGTTTTAAAACTATGATTCAGTATTGATTTTCAGTTGTTAAAACCTTATGGCATCTTTCAGTTAAGTTTCGCACATGTCTTTGTTATTTTATACAGTGCTCACAGTAGGTACTAGCTCACGGGTTAGCTTGTGGTACTTCAGGGATGTAAGCACCGTGTGGCATCTAGGGTGTACTCTCGAGGCATTACAAACTTGGTATCAGAGCCTAAGGTTTTAAAGTATCCTAGGAAATCTAAAAGCTGTGTTGAGTAGAGTCTTGTGCATGGGTGTGAAGCACACCACACTTATGGATAAGGGGCTTAAAGACATTTTAGGAAAAGTTTCCCTACTTTCAGTATTTATGTCGTGTGATTAAGCATGATCTCAATTTAAACTCTCTTTCAAATTCAATATTATTTTCATTTATAGAACATACCTCCTAAAAAGACTAATAGGAGGAGAAATGAGAAATAGCCCACATCTCTACCTGTTCAGGAAGATCCCCTGAATGAGCATGTCTCTCATACTAAATTCAGAGTGGTATTCACTACCTTAGCTCACTTAGTAAAAACCTAGAATAATCAGCTGACTGTTGTCCCAGCCGTTCCGATGGCTAATACTATCGCAGCTAGGATTCGGGACTTCACCCAAATGAACCCTCCTCTATTTTTGGGATCTAAGTCTTATGAGGATCCGCATGAGTTCCTCGAAATGGTTCAAAAGGTAACTGATATTATGGGTGTGACTTCTAGTAAGAGTGAAAAGTTAGGTACTTACTAGTTGGAGGATGTTTCTCACACCTGGTATAAGCAGTGAAAGGGAGATAGAGGGGCAAATGCAGGGCCTGTTGAATAGGAGGAGCTTGCTATAGCCTTTCTAGATAGTTTCTTTCCCTTGAAGTTATGAGAAGATAAGGTGCAAAAGTTTATTAATTTGAGCATGGAAACATAAGTGTGAAGGAGTATTCTCTTAAGTTTACTCAGCTAGCCAGGTATACTCCTAATGTTGTGCCTAATGATAGGTCTAGGATTAGTAAGTTTGTCTTAAGTATAGCTGATAGTGTGGTCAAGGAGTGTAGGACCGCAATGCTGATTAAGAAGTTAGACTTCTATAGGTTGATGGTCCATGCTTAGCAAATTGAGGAGCAAAAGTATAAGGGAAAAGAGAGGGAGAATAAGAGGGCCAGAACAAGTAGCTTTAGTTTTGCTTAGCCGAAGTCAGAGGGTGGAAACCGTCCTCAATTTCATCAAAAATCCTTATACCCAGCTCCATCTTTAGCTAGTGCACCAGCACTAAAGTTCAAAAATGATAATTGGGATAGGGCGCCAGGCCTTAAGCCCTAGGAAAGTATGAACAGTGGTCACACAAATCCTCTTTGCCAGAAATGTGGTAGAAACCATCAAGGTATGCATAGAGTTGGTAGTGATGTATGCTTTAGGTATGGAAATCTAGGCTACAGGATTAGGGATTGCTCACAGAGTGGTTAGCAGGGTCAGTTCAGTCATCCCCCAGTTCCATTCCGTCGCCCGAATCAGCAGAGTGCCGCTTCTAATGCCACCAGTGGTCAATCCTCAATAGAATATATGCACTTTAGTCCCGAAAGGATCAGGAAAATTCTCCTGATATGGTTATTGGTGTGTTACAGGTCTTTCATTTACATGTTTATGCTTTGTTAGATCCCGGAGCTTTTCTTTTGTAACACTTTACATAGCTGTTGATTTTGGTGTTAATTTTGAGACTTTAGCAAAACCCTTCTTAGTTTCTACCCCAATAGGTTTTCTCTATTATAGCTAGGAAGGTATACAGGAACTGTCTAATCACAATATCCCAGAAAGTGACTTCAGATGATCTTGTGGAGTTAGAGATGACCGATTTTGAGTCATTCTTGGCATTAATTGGATTCACTCATGTTATGCTTTAGTTGATTGTAGAAATAGAGTTGTTAATTTTCAGTTTTTGAATGAACCAGACCTTGAATGGAGGGATGGTACTTCAGCACTTATAGATCAGCTTGTTTCATACTTTAAAGCGAGAAAAATGATATCCAAGGGATGTGCCATCTTATTCGAGTTAAAAACTTCAATTCTGAGACTTCTAGTCTTGAGTCAGTTTTAGTAGTGAGGGAATTCCCAGATATATTCCCCGAAGATCTTACCAAAGTCCCTCCCAAAAGGGAAATTGATTTCAGAATAGATCTTCTTCTAGATACCCAGCCTATCTCTATTCTTCCCTATAAAATGGCTCTAGCAGAGCTTAGAGAATAAATGAACAATTAAAATATCTCTAAGATAAGGGATTCATTAGGCCCAGTGTTTCCCCATAGGGTGCTCCAGTCCTTTTCGTGCAAAAGAAAGACGGTTCTCTTAGAATGTGCATCAATTACCATCAGTTAAACAAGGTCACCATCAAGAATAAGTACCTACTCCCCAGAATTGATGACTTGTTAGACCAACTTCAGGGTGCCATTTACTTTTCTAAGATAGACCTCAAATCCGGATATCATCATCTCAGAGTCAAAGAATGTGACATTCTAAAAATAGCTTTTAGAACATGGTATGGTCACTTCAAATTTCTAGTCATGTCTTTAAGTCTTACAAATGCCCCAATAGTTTTCATGGACTTGATGTACAGAGATTCAAACATTACTTGGACATGTTCATCATAGTCTTCATTAATGATATTCTTATCTATCTCATAATGAAAATAATCATGCAGACCACCTCAAAAAAGTATTGCAAACTCTTCGAGCCCATCAGTTGTTTGCCAAATTTAGTAAGTGTGAATTTTAGCTAAGATTAGTAGCTTTTCTTGGCCATATTATTTTTAGTGGTGGCATTAGAGTTGACCCTCAAAAGATCAAAGCAGTGAGGAACTGGCCCAAACCCATTACTCCGTCAGATATCAGGAGTTTCTTGGGTTTGGCTGGCTATTATAGATAATTTGTTGAAGGGTTTTCATCTATTCTGTCCCCTATGTCCAAATTAACTCAGAAGAAAATCAAATTTCAGTGGTCAGATTCTTGTGAGAAAAGTTTTTAGAAGTTGAAGTCTCAATTCACCTCAGCCTCAGTTTTGATGTTGCTTGATGGTTCAAATGGGTTTTTGGTTTACTGTGATGCTTCTAGAGTTGGTTTGGGTATTTTATTGATGCAGATAGATAAGGTCATAGCCTACGCCTCTAGACAGCTTAATCCCCATGAAAAGAATTACCCTACCTATGATCTTGAGTTAGTAGCTATTGTTTATGCCTTGAAAATTTGGAGGCATTATCTTTATAGGGTGAATGTCGATATGTTCATGGATCACAAGAGTTTGCAGTATGTATTTTTACAGAGAGATTTAAATCTTTGTCAGAGAAGTTGGTTAGAATTGTTGAAAGATTATGATATGAGTGTTATGTATCATCCGGGCAAGGCCAATGTAGTGGCAAATACCCTTAGTAGATTGCCTATGTGTAGCATTGCTCATGCTGAGAATAATAAGAAGAAGTTGGTTCAGGAGATTTATTTGGTTGGCTTAGTTCTGGGTAGTATATGGGTACAAAATAGTTCAGAATCTTCTATGGTTGCCGAAGTGAAAGAAAAGCAAGATAGGGACCCCAGTCTAGTTAAGTTGAAAGAGTCAGTCAGAGATCAGAAAGTAGAGGTTTTCTCCCAAGGGGGAGATGGTTTGTTGCATTGTCAAGGTAGACTATGTGTTCCATGTGTAGATGGTTTGAGACAGCGAATTCTTGCAGAATAGCATGGTGTGCGTTACTCCATTAACCCAGGAGCTACTAAGATGTACCGTAATTTGCAGGAAATATATTGGTGGAGCGGTATGAAAAGAGATATTGCGGAGTTTGTAGCCAAGTGTGCTAATTGTCAATAGGTTAAAGTTGAGCACCAAAGGCCTAGTGGCTCTATGTAGGAGTTTAGCATCCCTACGTGGAAGTGGGAAAAGGTGAATATGGATTTTATGACAGGGTTGTCTCGCTCACGTTGTCAGCAAGATTTGATTTAGGTTATTATAGACAGAATGACCAAATTAGTCCACTTCTTGCCAGTCCATACTTCTTATTCAGCTGAGGATTATTCCAAGATCTATATTAGAGAGTTGGTTAGATTACATGGAGTCTTATTGTCCATCATTTCAGATAAAGGTACTCAGTTTACCTCTCAATTTTGGATGGCTTTTCAGAATGGTCTTGGTACCCAAGTTCATCTTAGTACATCCTTTCAACCTCAGACAGATGGTTAGATAGAGAGGATCATTCAGACCTTAGATGACCTGTTAAGATCTTGTGTTATCAACTTTAATGGCAATTGGGATAATCATTTTCTATTGATAGAGTTTGGTTACAGTAATAGCTATCGTTATAGCATTCAGATGGCTCTATTTGAGGCTCTCTATAGAAGAAGATGTAGATCTCCTATTGGTTGGTTTAAGGTAGATGATGCCGCATTTGATGCTTTGGAGAAAGTTTACTTGATTAGGTAAAGGCTTAAGATAGCCCAAAGCCGTCAGAAATCCTATATGAATGAGAGGAGAAGAGACCTTGAGTTTGAGTTGGAGATTTGGTATATTTGAAGATCTTTCCCATAAAGAGAGTGAAGAGGTTTGGTAAGAAGGGTAAGCTCAGTCACCGATATATAGGCCCTTACAGGATCTTGAGCCATCATAAAAAGGCAGCGTATGAGCTTGAGTTGCCCGCATATTTGGCTTCAGTGCATCCAGTGTTCCATGAGTCCTTATTAAAGAAGTGTATTGGTGACCCAACTATCATTGTCCCTCTAGGAAACTAGGATGTTTAGAATAGCCTTACTTATGAAGAACTCCCAGTTGAAATCCTTGATCGTCAGATTCGTAGACCGAGGAACAAAGAAATTCCCTTATTCAAAGTTCTTTGGCAAAACCACTCCGTAGAGGGAGTCACTTGGGAAGCAAAAGCAGACATGCTTACCAAGTACCCTCACCTTTTCTCTGCAAACTCAGACTCAACTTAAGGTAACCGTTTTTCCTTAGATTATCTCTTTTCCATTCTTAATTCCAGCCATGTAGTCATCTTCATGTCATTTCATGCATTCATGAATCAGTTAATCCAGTAACCATGTTTCAGACTCAGATCATGTTTTTAGTTATGCATATACAACATATAATCTCGGTTCCTCAGAAATCTCATCTTAACCAGTCTTATTCGAGCATGATTGTTCCCAAGGAGGAGATATTGTAATGCCCCATACTCTTCCTAGTGAAATTCAGCTCCTAATGTATACATGAGAGGCCTAAAACCTGAAAATTTAGGTAAGTATTGGATACTTAGTCTTATTTTTTACCTCTAAACTTTGATGATTTTATTCTTGACCTTTCCAACCCCGAAAATTTAGTTTTTAAGTTAATTCATGATCAGGGTTGTCGATAGTTCATTTCGGGTGAGTTTTGGATTTTTTGGACGACGTTTGAGATATGTTTGGATGGCCAAAATAGTGGACCAATGTGATATGGCCGCTTCGTGTTGGGTATTGTATCGATAGGCAGCAACACGGTGCAGCACCAAATGCGTCGGGGCCTAGTTCACGTTAAATCAATTCTGGGCCTAAAGGGGTACTTAAGTCATTTCCCCTCACTATAATTCATCCAAAACACGGGATTTAGGTCCCAAAAGAACATTTTTGCCTCATAATTCATATTTATTCTCAAATTAGAATCATTCTCTATCAAGAACAATCCCTATCCCCTTCAAGCTCCAAGGTCAATTCTAAAGAAATCCACCAAGAGCCGCCAAGAATTCATCAATTACGGTATGTTAAATATTCATCGATGGGTCCTTTTCACCCCTAGAGTCCAAGAACCCAATTTTAAGTTTCAAAGCTAAGGTTTTTACATGTTTCCATGAATTTTACCCATGAATTTCCATGAATCTCGATTTTATATCATGTTTACATGCAATTGTTGTTGCTATGAAACCCTACATGTTTTAAATGGTGCTTGTTCGCTGATTTAAGCCTTAATTGGTGATTTTAGAGTTGAAATCATTCTATCTTTATATGTTAAAACTATTCCTATGCCTATGTTCATGAATTTCAAGTGTTTGATGAAATACCTAAGAGATGAATTTTGAGCAAGGACAATCCATTATGCTTTTAAAGTTTTTGTATGCTTTTAATGTTGTCGAGTCCTGGGATTATGAATATCTGAAAACTTAGTTGTTTACTTAGTTTTAGTATTTTTCATAATATTTTTGGATAATTAGAGTAATACCAGTTCAGTCAGTACCTCATGTCAATTAGCTCAGTTCAGTCCAGTAATTAGAGTCAGTTTAGTTGGGAGTAGGATTTAGCATTAAAAGAACTTAGGGATGGGACTCACTTTCCAGTTGAGGGTGTGACCTTTAGTAGAAATCCCTGCATTCTAGAACTATGTATCCAGTGTAGGGTAGAGATGTTAACCTGCATATTGAGGGTTGGTACGTATCTCACCAAGGCACCTGTCAGTAGAGGGTGACTCTTTAGTTGTAATACCCCATATTTTCCTAGCATAATTTAGGTCTCAATACATGAGTATTCATATATATAAATTTTTAAAATACTTGTTATTTCTCAGTTTAAAGCCCACCAAGTTATAGTAAATTGAACTAGCTTTCCAACAATATAGAATTCGCCTTAATCCGATAACCGAGTAAAAAATTATGGAAATTTTAATTTTAAGTCATAAAACATCGTGATTTGGGCCTGTAGTGTGTCGTGGAGAAGTCTAAAAATCATAATTTTCAAATTCCAATGAGACTCCGCAATTTCACCACACCACGGTGATATCCCATCTCACAATTGTCCCTTTCTAGTGAAGCTCCGCGATCATGGCTCATCGCGAAGGTGGCCAAAATGGCATTCCAATAGTTTACCGCGATTTCACTACATCGCGCCAAACTTCCAACTCCCAATTGTCAATTTCCAGTGGTCCGACTCGATAGCACCATATCGTGCCAAAGCCAAAAATTGAGATTTCCAGCTTTCAGTTTCGAGTTTTTAAATTCCTTTAAGGGTATTTGGGTCTTTTCCCATGGCCCTAATCAGCCTAAAACATGAGATTTAAACCATTAGTGACCTAAATAATCATCATTATTCAATTCCTCTTAAAAATTGATGATCCTTTTCTCAAGAATAAAAACCCTAGCTCTCAAATTCAAGGCCAAATCTCAAGAACTCTCCATCAATCCTCTCAAATTCATTAACCCAGGTATGTTAAATGTTTATCCATAGGTTTATTTCACCCATGGAGTCCAAATATCCGATTTAAATTATAAAATTATGATCTTTTCAAGTTATTTTGATTTTAAATTATGATTTCACACATGAATCTCCATGAACTATGATTTTACACCATGTATAGATGAAATTATTATTGTTATTCAATTCTCCATGTTTTAGTGTTATCATTCATTGAATTAATCATGATTTAGTACTATTCATATTAAATTTATGCTATTACTACAAGTTCCCTTATATTCTCATGATTTGACCAAACTATGAACTACAAGTGTTTGATAAAATGCCTACTAGAATACATGTTTGATAAAAGCCTTCTTGCTATGTCCTCTAAGCTTAAGTATCATGTTACTATTATTGCTTTTGAGTCCTCGGGGTATTGAATACCCAAAAATCATAGCTTCTTATTTAGTCTTGTCTCAATATCTTCAAAATAACTTCAAAATACATATTATGAGCATTACTAGATCAGTCAGTTAAACTCGGAATAGTCAGTAACTCAGTGTCATTTAGTTGGGATTAGGACTTAGCGCTGAGCGAGTATAGAGATGGCAGCTTCCCTGTCAGATAGGCAGAGTCTCTAGTAGCATTCCCTAAACTCCAGAACTACGTAGCCAATGTAGGATATAAGAAGCCACCCGTCAATGTAGGCTTGACTATCTAGCAAGGGTCACCCATCAGTTCAGGCTTAACACCCTTAGTACTTTAGGACAGGACATCAGTATAGTGGATCCACACAGACAGCGTTAATACCCATGGCATAGTATTGAATCCCTTCTAACTAGGGTTACAGGTTGGACCCCAACTAGATCTAATTGGGGAATGTCAGTTAGATGATAGCTCCCACAGCAATAATAAGATCAGTAGTTCAGTCTCAGTGTTGTTTGACCAAGGCATATAGATATCAGTTATTTTAGTATTTCAATTTACAGACTTCTATTTAGTTCATGTTATATACTTGGTCATGCATCCCTAGTATCTACAGATTATTTTACTTTATGTCTTTATTTCACTAGTTAGTAGAGTTAGTTAGGGCCTTTCCCATCAACTCAAGTCAGTCAGTTTAGAGGCTTTCAGACATTACAGTT
Source organism: Capsicum annuum (assembly GCF_002878395.1). NCBI lineage: Eukaryota > Viridiplantae > Streptophyta > Magnoliopsida > Solanales > Solanaceae > Capsicum > Capsicum annuum. The sequence continues at coordinate 189,721,195 of NC_061113.1, read as the reverse complement.
AGTTATTCAATACTCAAACTTCAGTTGACATGTCAGACAGTTATTCAGATTTTCTTTATCTTACCAGATTTAGATACTTATTTTCCAGATTTTTTGCACAGTGTTTATTTAAGTTATTAAAACCTAATGGCATATCAGTTATTCTTTCGCATTTATGATTATGTTATTTAGTGTTCACAGCAGGTACCAGCTCATGGGTTAGCTTGTGGTCCCTCGAGACTATAAGCACCGTGTGACGCCCAGGTTGTACTCTCGGGGTATTACAAAATTGGTATCAGAGCCTAAGATTTTAAAGAGTCCTAGCAAGTCTGAAAGCTACGTCAAGTAGATTCCTGCGCATGGGTGTAGAACACCACACTTATGGGAAGGAGGTTATGAGGCGTTTAGGAAAATTTTCTCTTCTTTCAATATTCATATCATGCGAGTGAGCACGAGCTCAAGTAAAACTCTCAGTTTAATTCATTACTTCCTTCTATTTATAGAACATACCTCCTAAAAAAATGATAGAAGAGGAGCAGAAAACCAGCCGGTACCTCTGCCCATCCAGGCAGATTATCTAGATGAGCACGTCTCTTACGCAGAATTTAGGGCTGCATTCACCGCTCTCACCAACTTTGTAGTAGCTCAAAATAAATGACCAGCTACTGTTCAGGCCACCCCAATGGCTAATATTGCTGCAGTCAGGATTTCGGACTTCACCCGAATGAATCCTTCTTCCTTCATGGGATCCAAGTCTGAAGAGAATCCACAGGAATTCTTACATATGGTTTAGAAGATAACAGATATTATGAGGGTAACATCTAGTGAGAGTTCTAAGTTGGCTACACATCATTTACAGGATGTATCCCATACTTGGTTTAAGTAGTGGAAGGTTGATATGGGTGTTGATGTAGGGCTTGTAGAATGGGAAGAGTTTGCCATAACTTTATTAAATAGATTCTTCCCATTGGAATTAAGGGAGGCCAAGGTGTTAGAATTTATTAACTTGGGGTAGGGAAACATGAGCTTAAAGGAGTATTCCCTCATGTTTACTTAGTTAGCTAGATATGCTCTCCATGTAGTCACTGATAACAAATCTAAGATAAGCAAGTTTGCATCTGGTGTGCCTGATAATATGGTCAAGGAGTGTAGGACCACATTGGTAATTAGGGAGATGGACTTGTTTGGGCTAATAGTCCATGCTCAACAGATGGAGGAGCAGAAGATTAAGGAAAGAGAGAGGGAACAAGAGGGCTAGATCGGGTAGTTTTAATTTCAATCAGCCAAGGTCAGAAGGTGGTAATCATCCTCAATTTCATTAGAGGTCTTCATCCCCAACACCCTCTTCAGCTGGTACCCCAGTACCCAAATTTAGAAATGATAATCGGGATAGGCAGCAGGCTCTAAGTCCCAAGGCAGTGTTAACAGTACCCGTACGAATCCTCTATGTCAGAAATGTGGCTGACACCATCAAGGTAAGTATAGAGCGAGCAGTGATATATGCTTCAGATGTGGCAAACTAGGCCATCAGATTTAAAAGTGTTGGGTAGTTGCTTAGAGAGATAGGGAGTTGTGCCAACAAGGCCAGTCCAATCAGTTGTTAATTCCATCCGATCGCCCAACTCAGTAGGGTGCCGCTTCCAGTGCTACCAGTGGTCAGCGTCCAAACATATTATATGCTCTTCATTCCTGCCAAGATAAGTAAAATTCTCCTGACGTAGTTACTGGTATGTTACAGGTCTTTCACTTACATATTTACGCTTTACCATACCTTGGAGCTTCTCTTTCTTTTGTAACTCCATATATAGACATCAATTTCGGAGTCAGTTCCAAAACTCTAGCAGAGCCTTTTTTAGTATCTACCTCAATTGGTGTTTCCATGGTAGCCATGCAGGTATATAGAAACTTTTCGACCACAATATCTTATAAAGTTACCTTAGTTGATCTCATGCAATTAGAGATGACGAATTTTGATTTCATTCTCGGCATGGATTAGATTCACTCATGTTATTGCTCAGTTGATTGTAGAAATAGAATAGTTCATTTTTAGTTTCCGAATGAAAGTGCTTAAGGGTCAGTTGATTTTATACCTTAGAGAGAGAAAGATGATATCCAACGCGTAACATCCCATATTTTGTTTGTACTTATTCTAATTATATGGAACTTTGTATAGCCTTGTAGTATAGGTAACGGATGAGATTTGTTATGCAAGTAGTAATGGTATAGATGGAATTATAGATGCTACCTGTACAGTTTAATATGATGCGACCAAGTTAACGTCGATACGACTATGTAAACTTAGGATCGTAAGCTAGTATTTGGATCTAAAGTTTAAAGTAACCAAGTGTGTATAAGTTGAAGGTTAGATTAAAAGGATTAGGAGCTGGAAATGGAATAAAACATTGAGGTGCTTACTTCACTTAATTAAGCTAGTAGGTGAGTCACCTACTTAAGCTATTTGGACCAAATTAATGGACCCATAGCTATGGACCAGATTTGGGCCTATACTAATGTACTCATTTAGGCCCAAATTAAATAAAAGAGAAAGAAAATAAATAAATGGCCCAACACAAAAATCTACCAAAGGCCCAAGTTAATTGAGCCCAAAATAAGAATTTAAGTAAGTAGGTCCATCACCTATTCTAAAAATTTGAGCAGCTTGAACCCTTAAATAGGTGCATCACCTACTTGGACCAATTTGACCAATTTTAAGGTCCAAAATGCAGCTAAGGAGGTAGACAAAATAGGGCCTTTATAAGGCCAAGTTGTTGGTTGTTTTACTTCATTTCTAAGTCACAAAAAGGAGTATATTTCACTAAATCTCTCTACTCTCTCGAAAGCAACAAGGAGCAACCCTAAAATTCCTGCTAGGGTTCTTGAAGAAACCCTAACCTTTGCATCCCAAGGTAAGTGAAAACACTCAAGTTTAAGCTTAATTATCTCATGAAAGATTAGGAAAACATGCTATAAGTTTCTAATTACAAATACATGGCAGAATATAGAACAGCTACTTGCTCATTTTTTTCTTTGTTATTAAGAGATCTCTTTTCCTCTTTGATATAAAGTGTAAAGGAAGGTGAAAATTAAAGTTTTGAAGAGTTCAGATTAAAAAAATAAGTTGCAGAATTGAGGTAAGGTGACTGCTCCATTTTGTTATCCTTGTATATGAATTTGAAAGAGAATTATGGATGTGTTGTTATTGAGAAATCAAGAGATGATGAGTTTAATAAGTGATTGCTACAATAAAAGGGATTTGGGACTATTTTGTATGTATATGTTATGGGCTGCCAGGTTGATGTTGGAGAAAGGTATGATTAGTTTGTAACGAAATATAGAAGAAAGGTATAGCGGTATACCACCGAACTAATTATTGCATTTGTTTACTGACCAATCTATTTTGCGTATTATTTGGAATGTGTAATGAAGCCAAGGTGGTTTCGGTGAACCTTATAAGGACATGTATGGTATGTGGGTGTAATTAGAAGAGAAAATGGTAAAAATAACACCCTTAATTGATAGATTAAGAGCTTACTGCCCAGTTACTGTTTTGGTGAAGTTAAATAGCCCAAATGTGCTGGTTGGTGCTAATATTAGTTTACCATATCTTCTATTGTAGATAAGTAATCTGAAAGGCGGGAAGTCAAGTTTGGTTAGTTTCGGAGTTATATACTCAGGTATGTAAAGCATACTCTGTTTGGCACTCTTTGGCATGAAATCGGACATTTGGTTCATCAAGTAAGCTTCCAGGGTCATCCTATAACAAGTGACACATAATAGCAGCGTATTATATCCCATGAAGCCAATGAACTTTTTCCCACTCTCTAAAATATTAAAACACCTCAATACATACTTATTAAACCTGCACATCTATCTTCACTAGAAAATTTTAGGAGTTCTCCGCTTGTTCAAATAAGACCCATGTGTTATTTTCAGCTCCTAAACACTTCATTTGTGTGCCAAAAGCTCCCTACCTCATTGTTGTTGCATGAAGTGTCCATTTATATGTCTCTTATTAGCAGATTATTAGTTCAAGGTACCATAACGTTATGACCACCAAAGTAATAATCTCAAAGGTTAAATAAACTAAGTAACGTAAATCTGTAAAATGAGTGGCAGCTCAGGGGCATAATCCTAGCATGGGCCAATCTCAATAACTTTATATGGGTGGCAGCTCAGGGGCATAAGCCTAGCATGAGTCGATCCCAATCTTTATATGTAGGTGGCTGCTTAGGGGCGTAAGCCTAGCATGGGCCAATCCTAATTTATCTATTTACCATTGATCAGCTGGTCATTTGCATTATTTATGGCTTACAAAGATTATGAAGTAAGAAAGGTAAAAATGAAAAAAGGAATATAATGTATGTAGTCCCATAAGTATATATAAAGGTGGTCTACTAGTACTACTTATACATTTGTATCTGATTTCTATTGAGCTCTTGTATCATGTGTTGTTACCTTCAGCCTTACATATTTAGTACATATTTTCATACTGACGTCCCTCACGAGGGACCTATATTTCATGCTGTAGGCATAGGTACTTCAGCTCACACACCTCACTAGTAGGAGCGCAGGCTATTCAGTAACTATTTGTGAGTTATAGGTTGATTCAGGGCTCTTCGAATCTGTTCCATATATTTTAGTATTATGCAGTAAGTCAAGAGTAGCGCGGGGGTTTGTATCGACCCTAACTACGTCTATGTATCTTTTAGAGGCTTTTTAGACTAATGTAAAGTTATGGTAGCGTCTTGCCTTTAAACGTGGTGGCCCCAATAGCCAAGTATTGTATATATAAGTTTGTGCTTGCCTATGTAGATATTCTCATTAATGTATAATATTATGTTTATCAGAACCTTTGGTTGTCATAGTTACATGCATGAGAAGTACAAGGTTATGGATTGGTTCTCTCGGGCCTTTACGGCTACGGGTGCCTGTCCGCCCTAATAGGATTTAAGGCATGACAAAAGTGGTATAAGAGTAGGTCATCCTAGGGTGTCTACTAATCCGTGTCTACATAAAGTCTTGTTTATGGTCGCGTTGTACACCACATCTATAAACAGGAGGCTATGGGACATTTGGGGGTTGTCTCTTTTTGTTCATATCTTAGATCGTGCAATAGAGCCCATGTTGTAGGTAAAGCCATATTTAACCATTGAACCTATTTTTTTCCTCATATTATAGTAAAGATGTCAGTTCTAGATGCCATGCATGTATCAGGTAAAGAGCCAGTTGAGCTAGCAGCATATAGATTCAAAGGGAAAGCTATATTTAGGTAAGAAGACTGGAATCGATCTAGGGGTATCGATGCACCTTCAGCTACTTGGAAGGAGTTCAAAGAGAAATTTTTTGATCATTATCTTCCATTTGAGATTAGAGAGGCCCATGTAGATCAGTTCCTGAATCTTTTTTAAGGAAATATGAGCTTGAGAGAGTACAGTCTTCGATTTAACTCTTTGGCTAGGTATGCTCCTAATTTAGTGGATACTATGGATGATAGAGTTCATCGATATGTGGATAGATTAGACCTATGTCTGGTTAGCAATTATACTATTGCTTCTTTGAACAAAGACATACACATAGCAAGGATACAACCTTTTTCACAAAAAATGGAGGATCGAAGGTAAAGAAGAAGAACACAAGAATTGGAAAGAGGGTATTCTGAGAGGGCCAGATCTATGGGGCAGTTCATGGGATCCCAAGGTAAGTTTAGGCCTCGGTTTTCTAATAGATCATCTAGGACATTATCTTTTTATCCTACAGCTAGTGCTCCACTACAGCTTCAAGGGTCCAAAGGCTACCAATTTAGACAAAGAAATAAGAGTCAGAGTTCATGAACAGCGGGGTATCAAGAGCAAGAGAGTATGAGCCAATTAAGGCCTCTTCGGCTGCCATGTAAATAATGTGGAAAGCTATATTTAGGTTCATGTTGGTTCGGGACAAATGTTTGCTTTTGGTGTGGTACGTCAGGACATATGATGAGAAAATGCCCTCAAAGGGGCATAGGTGGTATGGCATGACTTACTGGATTAGCTATTGCATCATCATCATCAGTGTCTTATTCGGGTAGAGATGCATAGCCTATGGGTCATGGTAGAGGTGCTAAAGGATAACCTAACTCTAGTGGAGTTTGAAATCATACATATGCTTTAGCGGATCGACAAAATTCAGAGGCTTCTCCAGATGTGGTTACAGGTACATTGTCCATCTTTTCACATGATGTATATGCATTAATTGATCCAGGTTCTACATTATCATATGCCATTCCATTGGTTGTTGGGAAGTTCAAAAGAACACCAGAATTGCTAGTTAAGTCATTTGAAATATTTACGCTGGTTGGTGAATCTATTATAGCTAAAAGAGTGTATCAAAATTGTATAATAACTATTTTCAGTCACGATACAATGGTTGACCTGGTTGAGTTAGAAATTGTAGATTTTGATGCTATACTGGATATGGATTGGTTGGCTTCTTGTTATGCCACAGTAGATTGTCGGACTAAGAAGGTGTATTTTCATTTTCCAAAAGAGGCAATCTTTGAATGGAGGGGTAATATTGGTGCGCCAAGAGGTAAATTTATTTCTTATTTTAAGGCAAAAAGGATGATTTCCAAGGGTTACATATATCATCTAGTTAGAGTGAGAGATACAGATGTGGAGCCACCAACCGTCAAATTATTCTAGTGGTAAATGAATTTCCCAACGTATTTCCTAAAGATCTTCCAGGTTTTCCACCAGAACGAGAAGTGGAGTTTGGTATTGATGTAATTCCAGGTACTCAAACTGGAGTTAAAAGAGCAATTAAAAGACTTGATAGAAAAATAATTCATAAGGCCTAGTATTTCCCCTTGGGGCGCACCAGTGTTATTTGTGCGTAAGAAAGAGATAGCTCATTGAGAATGTGTATTGACTACCGACAACTTAATAAGGTGACTATTAAGAACGAATATCCCCTTCCGAGAATTGACGACTTAATCGATAAGTTGTAAGGCGCCAAGTGCTTTTCAAAAATTGATTTGAGGTTAGGTTACCACCAAGTGAGGGTCAAAGAGAATGATATACCCAAGATAGCTTTTCAAACACGGTATGGTCATTATAAGTTTCTAGTCATGTCCTTTAGACTAACTAATGTGCTTGTAGCTTTTATGGATTTGATGAATAGGGTGTTCAAGCCATTCTTAGATATGTTCGTGATAGTTTTTATAGATGATATTCTGGTTTATTTAAGATCAAATAAGGACCATACCAGTCATATACAACAGGTGTTACACATTCTTCGTGATCGTAAGCCATATGCAAAGTTTTCCAAATATGAGTTTTGGTTAAAATTTATGGCATTCTTAGGTCATATTATATCTGATGAAGGAATAAAGGTTGATAATCAAAATATAGAAGCCGTGAAGAATTGGCCAAGACCTATAACGCCTACGGAGGTTCGTAGTTTCCTGGGGTTGGTAGGTTATTATAGAAGGTTTGTTGAAGGATTTTCTTCAATTTCTACACCTTTAACAAAGCTAACACACAAAGCGTCCAAGTTTTAATGGAATGATGCATGTGAAAGAAGTTTCCAAGATCTAAAGAATAAGTTGACTTCTACACCCGTATTGGTACTTCCAGAAGGCACAGAAGGGTATGCAGTGTAATATGATGCTTTAAGAATTGGCTTAGGGTGTGTATTGATGCAGTATGGTAAAGTCATAGCATATGCCTCAAGACAATTGTAGCCACATGAGAAAAATTACCCAACGCATGATCTGGAGCTAGCAGCGGTTATATTTGCCTTAAAGATATGGTGTCACTACTTGTATGGGATTCATGTTAACATATATACTGACCATAAGAGTTTACAGTATATCTTTAATCAGAAGGACCTAAATTTGAGGCAGCGAAGATGGCTTGAGTTATTAAAACACTATGATGTTGATATCTTGTATCATCCAGGAAAAGAAAATGTAGTAGCTGATGCATTAAGTCGTAAGTCTATGGTGGTCACTTATGGGCAGTATATAGAATGACAAGGGATGACTAAGGATCTAAACCAAGTAGCCAATTTGGGGGTTTGCCTCCTTGAAACTCCACATGAGGGGCTTATTGTGCATAATATTGCAGAATCTTTACTAGTAGCTGAAGTAAAAGAGAAGCAATATGCAGATCCCATTCTATTACAGTTTAAGGAGAATGTGTAATGTGGTATGACAAAGGCATTTGAGCTTATGCAAGAGGGAGTACTTCGGTGCCAAAACAGATTATGTGTGCCTAATATAGACGGGCTAAGAAAGAGAATTATGACAGAAGCACATCATTCAAGGTATTCCATCCATCTAGGGTTAACAAAAATGTACAATGATTTAAAAGAGATGTATTGGTGTGGTGACATGAAGAAGAACATTTTAGAGTTTGTAGCCGAATGTCCAAATTGTCAAAGAGTTAAAGTAGAGCACCAAAAGCTCGGGGTTTATATGCAATGTATAGATCTTCCAATCTGAAAGTGGGACATTATCAACATGGATTTCATCACTGGTTTGCCTCGTACATCTTGAAGGTTTGATTCCATATGGGTGATAGTTGATAGGCTTACCAAATCAGCACACTTTCTGCCGGTTAGGACCACTTAAACAGTTGAAGAATATGCTAATTATATATTAAAGAGATTGTTCGGATGCACAGATTTCCAATCTCTAGTATATCAGATCGAGGAGCTCAATTTACTACAAATTTTTGGAAGTCTTTCTAGAGAAATTTGGGAACACAAGTGAATCTAAGTACAGCTCAAACAGATGGACAAGCAGAACGTACCATTCAAACACTTAAAGATAGGCTATGAGCTTATGTGTTGGACTTTAAAGGTAGTTGAGATGATCATTTACCTCTCATCAAGTTCACCTACAATAATAGTTATCATTCAAGTATCAAAATGGCACCATATGAAGCTTTGTATGGAAGAAAGTATAGATCACTAATTGGATGGTTTGAAACGGGTGAAACTACCTTATTCAGACCAGATCTTGTTCATTAAGCTATGAAAAAGTTTAAAGTGATCCAACAGCGGCTAGAAACAACCCAAAGTCAGTACAAGTCATATGCAGATATTAGAAAGAGGGGGCTAGAGTTTGATATAGGTGATTGGGTATTCTTGAAGGTGTCACCAATGAAGGGGGTTATGAGATTTGGTAAGAAAGGAAAACTAAGTCCATGTTATATAGGCCCATACAAGATTACACGGAGGTTTGGCCAAGTCACTTATGAATTAGAGCTACCCCAAAAGCTCTCAATAGTTCATCCAGTATTTCACATCACAATGCTTTGAAAGTGTATGGGAGATCCATCTTATATCACTCCTACTGAAGATGTACAAGTTACGGAAGATCTTACCTATGAATAAATGCCTATTTCTATGCTAGATGACAAGTTAAGAAGTTAAGGAATAAAGAAATATCTTATCTGAAAGTGCTTTGGAGAAACCAACAAGTAGAAGAGATAACATGGGAAGCTAAAGAAGCGATGAAATGTAAGTACCCCCAGTTTTTCAAATACAAAGAGAAAGTCCAAGATGCTGAATTAGAGCAATAACAAGTAAGTGTAATATATAAGTACTATGTGATAATAGGGATATTAAACTTTTTTTGAACTTGTTTTGGTTGGATAGTTATGCTAACATTCGAGGACGAATGTTCCAAAGGGGGGAAGGATGTAACATCCCGTATTTTACTTGTACTTGTTCTAATTATATGGAACTTGGCATAGCCTTGTGGTATAGGTAACGGGTGAGATTTATTATGCAAGTATTAATGGTGTAGATGGAATTATAGATGTTGCCCGTATATTTTAACGTGATGCGACCAAGTTAACGTCGATATAACTATGTAAACTTGGGATTGTAAGCTAGTATTTGGATCTAAAGTTTAAAGTGACCAAGTATGTAAAAGTTAAAGGTTAGATTAAAGGGATTAGGAGTTGGAAATGGAATAAAATATTGAGGTGCTTGCTTGACTTAATTAAGCTAGTAGGTGAGTCACCTACTTAAGCTATTTGGATCAAATTAATGGACCCATGGCTATGGACCAGATTTGGGCCTATACTAATGTGCTCATTTAGGCCCAAATTGAATAAAAGAGGAAAAAAATAGATTAATGGCCCAACATACAAATCTGCCAAAGGCCCAAGTTAATTGAGCCCAAAATAAGAATTTAAGTAAGTAGTTGCATCACCTACTTTGAAAATTTGAGCAGCTTGAATCCTTAAGTAGGTGCATCACCTACTTGGACCAATTTGACCAATTTTAAGGTCCAAAATGCAGCTAAGGAGGTGGACAAAATAGGGCCTTTATAAGGCCAAGTTGCTGGTCATTTTACTTCATTTCTAAGTTACATAAAGGAGTATATTTCACCAAATCTCTCCACTCTCTCTAAAACAACAAGGAGCAGCCCTAAAATTCCTTCTAGGGTTCTTGAAGAAACCCTCACCTTTGTATCCCAAGGTAAGTGAAAACACTCAAGTTTTAGCTTAATTATCTCATGAAAGATTAGGAAAACATGCTATAGGTGTCTAATTTTAAATACATGGCAGAATATAGAACAGCTACTTGCTCACTTTTTCTTTGTTATTAAGAGATCTCTTTTCTTCTTTGGTTTAAAGTGTGAAGGAAAGTAAAATTTAAAGTTTTGAGGAGTTCGAATTAATAGAATAAGTTGAAGAATTGAGGTAAGGTGACTGCTCCATTTTGTTAACACGGCCCGGACTAAGCCTGGTCTAGGCCTGCCGGTTAACCAGCCCGGCCCGGCCCGGAATCCTTTTTTTTATATTTAAAAAAAAATTAGGTTTTAGGCCAAACTAGCCGTTGGCCCGACAGCTATATAGCCGTTTTTGGGTCCAAACGGCTAGTTTGGGCCTATTTCTTAAAAAAAAAATACTTTAAAAATTATTTTTTAATCCCAAAAAAAAATTCTATAAATACCCTAACCTTCAAATCACTTTTTACATAATTTTTCACTTTCTCAAACTCATTCTCTCTCAAATCTCAATTCTTAAATATTCAATATATTTAATTTCTTAAAGTTTTCACTTTAATTTTTTAATTTTGCGTTTACAAAGTACGAGCGGAAGTTTCTAAAGTCGCAACCTTTGGATACTTTCAAAATTTGATATTGCCGTTCCATCTTTTACGTTTAATTTTTATTTATTGTATTAATTGTTTAATATTTAATTTTATTATATTTGTGTATTTCAAATTTTTTAGTTTAATTTAATTTATACTATGGATAAATTAAGAAACCTTTCTACTAAAGGTGTTAAAAAAATTTGTCCCGAAAGCGGTAGTGGTAGTAATAAGCGAATTACTAGCGGTAGAGGTAGTTCAAGTAGTAGATATACCCGTGTGCCTTCGCCTCCGGTATCGCTTGGTACACCTTTTGAGGAAGAAATAGGTGTAGGTGCTCACGATATGGATTATGTAGAAGCTCAGGAAAATTACGGTATAGAAGAAGAAAATAAAGTAGATGTGGTTAATTTAGACAAAGATAATGAAAATATTGGTGAGACACCCACAGTAGGAAATGCTAACGTTAGATCCGAATCGGTTAATCTCTCTCTCCGTCCTCCTCGTGCCCCAAGACCTCATAAAATAGCTAGTGTTGCATGGCAATTTTTTGAACGTATATCAGATATTGAGGTGAAATGCAATATTTGTCAACAAATATATAAGAATAGAAGCGGAGGCAAGCAAGGGGGTACGGGTACATTAATGAGACATATAGGTGAAGCTCACAAAAGAGAGTTAAATATTGCACGAGGTGGTAGGGATTTTGGTGGGCCAACGCAAACTAAAATGAACACAGCAACCAGTCAGGTAATAAAGAAGTATAATAAATTGATGGACCGAGAAGAAATAGCTAAAATGGTAGTTGTGGGTTGTTTGCCTTTTAGTTTTCCTTCTTCTAGTGTCTTTATTCATTATTACAAGCAATTTATAATCCTATGTTTAACGGTAGTCCTAGAAGTACTTGTCGGTCTGATACTTTTAGACTTCATTCACAATATTGTTTTTATTTATCAACATTGTTAAAAAATATTCAATGTAGATTGTCCCTAACTTCTGATATTGGTCGTGCTATAAATAAAAATGATTATTTAACCATTACTTGTCACTGAATGGATAGTAATTTTGTGATGCAAAAACGTATTCTTGTTTTTTTATATGATGAAGATCGTAAACATACTGGACATTTTATTGTTGATTCTATTGTTAAAGTTGCCGGATATTATGGTATCAAAAATAAAATTTTATGTATTGCTTTTGATAATGCTTCTAACAACAAAACTGCTATAAAAAAATTAAAATCTACGGTATCTCCGTCGTTGCCTAAAATTTTTCATATTAAGTGTGCATGTCATTTATATAATTTAATTGTAAAATATGGTCTTGAGTTTTTTGACCTTTATATTGAAAAAATTCGTCTTGCTATTGGTTTTATTCAAGAGAATAATCATAGATCGAGAATTAGAGAATTTAAAGTTAAATGTCAAGAAAATGGACTTACACCGATATTGATGCCTGAGGAAATTGATATTAGATAGAATTCTATGTATGATTTTTTAAAAACTTGTTATAAATATAGAACTTTTAACCAACATTGCGGTTCATTTGTTGATTCTGTTGATTGCATGCTACATGATTCTGATTGGGTTGTAATTAATGATCTTGTTAAGTTTTTAGAAAAATTTTATGTAGCTACGGTTTAATTTTCTGGTGCTTATTATCCTACTGTTTGTAATATTTTGGCATATATAGCCGATATTTTTGATTTGCTCAAAGAATATAAAAATAAAAAAGGTTATAAAGAAGCTGTTGGTGTCATGTTTACCAAATTTAAAAAATATTTTTTTTCTAATTTTCCCTATTTACTTGGTTGGTGCTATGCTAAATCCATGCATAAAATATAATAATATGTGCCACTTTAGTACTATTATTTATACTAACTTAGAAATAAGTATTAACAATGATTCTGAACAAGTACAACCTAATTTGTGGACGGCTATGAGTGATGCAAATGAATACATCGAAAAATTATATAATCACTATTCTAATTTATTTGATTTAGCCGTACCTACAAATATCGCTCCAACTGTCGCTCCTCATCTTCCCGAGGAGCCATCATCTTCTAAAAGGTCGGCACATAGTGGTTTTCCTAATTTCTTTATGATTTAACTTGTTGGAACAGTGTTGATGAGAGAGCTTACACATCAACTTATCGGGAAGAGCTGAAATATTATCTTCGGTCGTCGCCAGAGGATCGCAGACGATGGATCAACATGTTGGATTGGTGGAGGAGTAATGAAACACAATATTCTGTGCTTTCAAGATTAGCTAGAGATATCTTGAATGTTCCAATGTTAACCGTTGCATCAGCGAGCGCCTTTAGTCAGGGACGACAGTAGCTTAGAGACAACCGACACTCATTGGGAAGCAATGCAATAAATGTTCTAGTTTGCTTCAGAGATTGGATTAGTGCGGAAACAAGAAATCAAGGAATAGAATCGGAGCTGAGCAACGAGCTGAAACTTGAAGAAATTATGTCTTCACAGGAGAACTCAGCAAATCAAATCCAATGCATGGTTTTTCCCCCGTTGACTTCGACTATCCTATGCAAGTTCCCGTTAATATTAACATGAATGAGTTGAAAAAAATGATGCATAATTGATAGATTTTTCATTCATGTAAATTATAAATTTTGGATCATTTTGCAATCAATAAAATTTCCCAAATTCATTCACTCCTTAGTCCTTACTTTTTATATTTTTTCATTTAA
>NC_061113.1:189676218-189704418 GCF_002878395.1 Capsicum annuum | reverse complement strand
AATGTATATATATTATAGTATATTTTATTAGTAGTAGTATATATACATTGAATGGTGCATATACATCTGTATATAGCTTCTATAGACGTGTATATTTAACGTATACATGTGTATATGTTTTATAAATTAGTATATAACTATATATATATATATTGCAATGTATATATATTGTAGCATATTTTATTTAAACTTTAAAGTAGTACATATATATTGAATGGTGTGTATATATGTGTAATTTTGTATATGTGTATATATTTTTTAAATTCTAATGTAGTATATACTATATATAGTGTATATGTATTGTTTAACGTATTTATAATGTATATAGGTGGGTATATATAATGTATTTATATATAATGTATATGGAAAAAAAGTTTTATTTTTATTTTTTGACCGGGTTTGATCAGTTTTTTAATCAGGTTTGATCGGGTTTAGGTGGGTTTGGCTGGGTTGGGTTAAGTGGGCCGGGTTAGGGTTGTTTTTAATTTTTTACTATTGAGTTTGGACTGGCCCGGTCCATTTAGACCCCAACCCGGACCTGGCCCGGCCCACAACCCAATTAATTCAAATGGGTTAGTTCTGGGTTGGCCCGGCCCGACCCACATGATGGCCTTAATTGGAAGAGAATAGGGTTAAAATAACAACCTTAATTGATAGATTAAGAGCTTACTACCCGGTTTCTGTTTTGGTAAAGTTAAATAGCCCAAATGTGTCGGTTGGTTGCTAATATTAGTTTACCATATCTTCTATTATAGATAAGTAATCTGAAAGGCAGGAAGTCAAGTTTGGTTAGTTTCGGAGTTATATACTCAGGTATGTAAGGCATACTCTATTTTGCACTTTTTGGTATGAAATCGGATATTTGGTCCATCAAGTAAGCTTCCAAGGTTATCCTATAACAAGTGACAGATAATAGCAGCGTATTATATCCCATGAAGCCAATGACCTTGTTCCCACTCTCTAACATGTTAAAACACCTCAATATATACTTATTAAACCTGTACGTCTATCTTCACTTAAAAATTTCAGTAGTTCTCCGCTTGTTCAAATAAGACCCATGCATTCCTAAATACTTCATTTGTGTGCCAATAGCTCCGTACCTCATTGTTGTAGAATTAAGTGTCCATTTATATGTCTGTTATTAGCAGATTATTGGTTCAAGGTACCATAATTTTAGGACCACCAAAGTAACAATCTCAAAGGCTAAATAAACTAAGTAACATAAATCTGTAAAATGAGTGGCAGCTCAAGGGCATAAGCCTGGCATGGGCCGATCTCGATACCTTCATATGGGTGGCAGCTCAGGGGCATAAGCCTAGCATAGGCCGATCCCAATCTTTATATGTAGGTGACAGCTTAGGGGCGTAAGCCTAGCATAGGTCGATCCTAATTTATATATTTACCACTGATCAGCTGGTCACTTGCATTATTTATGGCTTACAGAGATTATGAAGTAAGAAAGGTAAAAATGAAGAAAGGAACGTAATGTATGTAGTCCCACAAGTATATATAAAGTTGGTCTACTAGTACTACTTATACATTTGTATCTGATTTTTATTGAGCTCTTGTATCATGTGTTGTTACCTTCAGCCTTACATATTTAGTACATATTTTCGTACTGACGTCCCTCAGAGGGGCCTATATTTCATGCTGCAGGCATAGGTACTTCAGCTCATACACCTCATTAGTAGGAGCGTAGGCTATTCAATGACTATTGGTGATCTTCTGGTTGATTCAGGGCTCTCCAAGTCTGTTCCATATATTTTGGTATTGTGCAGTAAGTCAAGGGTAGGGCGGAGGTTTGTCCCAACCCTAACTAAGTCTATGTATCTTTTAGAGGCTTTGTAGACTAATATAAAGTTATGGCAGTGTCTTGCCTTTAGACGTGGTAGCCCCAACGGCCAAGTATTGTATATATAAGTTTGTGCTTACCTATGTAGATATTCTCATCGATGCATAATATCATGTTTTTCAGAACCTTTGGTTGTTATTATTACATGCATGATAAGTACAAGGTTATGGATTGGTTCTCTCCGGCCTTTATGACTATGGGTGTTTGTCTGCCCCAATAGGATTTGAGGCGTGACACAAGGGGTGTATTTATCATCTTGTTCGAGTCAAAGACTCAAATTCAGAGACTCCAACCTTTGAGTTAGTTTTAGTAGTCAGGGAATTTCTAGATGTGTTCCCTGAAGATCTTTCCAGAGTTCCTCCCGTGAGGGAAATCAACTTCGAAATAGACCTTCTTTTAGATACTCAGCCTATATTTATTTCATCATACAGAATGGCTCCAGCTGAGCTCAAAAAATTGAAAGAACAGTTGAAGGATCTGCTAGATAAGGGATTTCATCAGGACCAGCATATCCCCATGGGGCGCACCAGTTCTATTCGTGCGTAAGAAAGACGATTCTCTCAGAATGTGCATGGACTACCATCAGTTGAACAAAGTCACAGTCAATAATAGACCTCAGATCATGCTATCATTAGCTCAGGTTCAGGGAATGTGATATTCCGAAAATAGCTTTCCGAACCCAGCATAGTCACTTCGAATTTCTAGTCATGTCCTTTGGTCTTACCAATCCCCCAGCAGCCTTCATGGACCTAATAAATCGAGTGTTCAAACATTAGTTGGACATATTCATCATAGTCTTCATTGATGACATTCTTGTTTACTCTTGTAGCAAAAATGATCATTCAGACCACCTCAAAATAGAACTTCAGACTCTTAGAGCTCACCAGTTATTTGCTAAATTCAGCAAGGGTGAATTCTGGCTAATATTAGTAGCTTTTCTTGGTCATATTATTTCTAGTGATGGCATTAAAGTTGATCCTCAAAATATTGAGGCAATGAAAAACTGGCCTAGACCCATCTCTCCATCAGATATCAAGAGTTTCTTGGGTTTGGCTGGCTATTACCATCAATTTGTGGAAGGGTTTTTATTTATTACATCCCCTATGTCCAGATTGACTCAGAAGAAAGTCAAGTTTCAGTGGTCAGATTTGTGTGAAAAGAGTTTTCAAGTGTTGAAGACTCGACTCACCTCAGCCTCAGTTTTTACCTTTCCAGATGGTTCGGATGGGTTTGTTGTGTACTGTGATGCATCCAGATTAGGTTTAGGTTGTGTCCTTATGCAGAGAGGTAAGGTCATAGCCTATGCCTCCATACAACTTAAACCTCATGAAAAAAATTACCCTACTCATGATCTTAAGCTAGCAGCTGTAGTGCTTACCTTAAAAATTTAAAGGCATTACTTTTATGGGGTGCATATTGATGTGTTCACAGATCATAAAATCTTGCAGCATGTGTTCTCTCAGAAAAACTTAAATTTGCATCAGAGAAGGTGATTAGAGTTACTGAAAAATTATGACATAAGTGTTCTGTATCTCCGGGCAAGGCCAATGTAGTGTCAGATGCTCTCAGTAGATTGTCTATGGGTAGTGTTGCTCATGTTGAGAATGGTAAGAAGAAATTAGCCCAAGAAGTTCATCATCTAGCCCGACTAGGTATTCGCTTAGTCGATTCAGCAGAAGGTAGTGTATGGGTATAGAGTAATTTAGAATCCTCTCTAGTTTCCGAAGTAAAGGAAAAGTAGGATAGAGATCCTAGTCTAGTTAAGTTGAAAGAGTCAGTCCGAGATCAATAGGTGTAGGTTTTCTCCCAAGGGGGAGATGGTGTATTGCGTTGTCAGGGTCGGCTATATGTGCCTGGTGTAGATGATTTGAGGCAACAAATTCTAGCAGAGGCGCATGGTGCGCGTTACTCGATTCATATAGGGGCCACAAAGATGTACCATGATTTATGGGAGGTCTATTGGTTGAGTGGGATAAAGAGGGATATTGTAGAGTTTGTAGCTAAGTGATCTACGTGTCAGCATATTAAGATTGAGCACCAGAATCCTAGTGGGTCCATGCAGGAGTTCAGCATTCCTACATAGAAATGGGAAGAAGTGAACATGGACTTTGTAATGGGTCTGCCTCATACTCATCATCAGCATGATTCCATTTGAGTTATCATAGGATGACCAAATCAACTCATTTTTTGCCAGTACATACCTCTTATTCAGCAAAGTACTATACCAAACTCTATCTCAGAGAGTTGGTTAGGTTGCACGATATTCCCTTATCTATCATCTCAGATAGAGGTACCCAGTTTACCTCTCATTTATGGAAAGCATTCCAGAAAGGTCTTGGTACCTAAGTCCACCTCAGTACAGCCTTCCACTCTCAATAGATGGTCAAGCAGAAAGGACCATTCAGACTCTTGAAGATATGTTGAGAGCATGCATAGTTTATCTTAAAGGTAGTTGGGATGACCATTTGCCTTTGATTGAGTTTGCATATAACAATAGCTATCATTTCAGTATCCAGATAGCTCCTTTTGAGGCTCTTTATGGTAGGAGATGTAGATCTTTGATTGGTTGGTTTGAAGTAGGTGAGGCCACGGTAGTAGGGCCTGATTTGGTATTTGATGCCTTAGAGAAGGTTCAGTTGATCATAGGAAGGCTTAGAGCATCCCAGAGCCGATAGAAATCATATATAGATGTGAGGAGAAAGGATGTTAAGTTTGAGATTAGTGATTTTGTGTACTTGAAAATATCTCCCATGAAGGGGGTAAAGAGGTTCGACAAGAAAGGGAAACTCAGTCCCCACTATATCGGTCTTTCAGAATTCTTAGTCGTTTTGGAAAGGTAGCTTATGAGCTTGAGTTGCCTTCAGATCTAGCTTCAGTACATCCAGTGTTCCATATCTCATTATTGAAGAAGTGTATTGGTGATCCAGTTGTAGTTGTTCCCCTAGAAAGTATAGATGTTCAAAACAGTCTTTCTTATGAGGAAGTTCCAGTCGAAATTCTTGATCATCAAGTTCGTAGACTAAGGAACAAAGAAGTTCCACTAGTCAAAGTTCTTTGGCAAAATTAGTCCGTTGAGGGAGCCACTAGGGAAGCAGAAGCAGATATGAGGACCAAGTACCCTCATCTTTTCTCAGAGAATTCAAATTCGGCTTAAGGTATTAATCTTCTTAAGATTCCTCTCTATCATGCTCAGTTTCAGTTGCACATCATGTTCATTTCAGTCGTGCATTTATGAATCAGTTCAGTCATCCATTCCATGCATCAGATATACATACATGTTCAGTGTGTAATCTTAGTCCATCGATTTTCTTAGCTTAACCAATCTCATTCGAGGACGAATGATCCGAAGGGGAAGATATTGTAATACCCGGTATTTCCCTAGCATAATTTAGGTCTCAAAAAATGAGTATTCATATATATATAATTTTGAAATACTAGTTATTTCTCAATTTAAAGCCCACCAAGTTGTGGGAAATTGAACTAGCATTCCAAACGATATAAAATTCGCCTTAATCCGATAACCGAGTAAAAAGTTATGGAAATTTTAATTTTCAGTCGTAAAACACCGTGATTTGGGCCCGTAGCACACCACAGAGAAGTGTAAAAATCAAAATTGTCAAATTCCAGTGAGACTCCGCAATTCCACCGCAGCGCGGTGATGTCTCATCTCACAATTATCCCTTTCTAGTGAAGCTCCGCGTTCATGGCATATCGCGAAGGTGGCCAAAATGGCATTCCAAAACCTTACTGCAATTTCACCGCATAGCACCAAACTTTTAGCTCCCAGTTGTCAATTTCCAGTGGCCCGACACGATAGCACCACATCGCGTTTGAGCCAAAAATTAGGATTTTCAGCTTTCAGTTCTGAGTTTTTAAATTTCTTTAAGGGTATTTGGGTCTTTCCCAATGGCCCTAATCAGCCTAAAACACGAGATTCAAATCATTAGTGACCTAAATAATCATTATTATTCAATTCCTCTTAAAAATTAAAGATCCTTTTCTCAAGAACAAAAACCCTAGCTCTCAAATTCAAGGCCAAATCTCAAGAACTCTCCATCAATCCTCTCAAATTCATTAACCCAGGTATGTTAAATGTTCATTCATGGGTTCCTTTCACTTATGAAGTCCAAGTATCCGATTTAAATTACAAAATTGTGATCTTTTCAAGTTATTTTGATTTTGAATTATGATTTCACCCAAAAATCTCCATGAACTATGATTTTATACCTTGTATAGCTGAAATTATTGTTGTTATTCAATTCTTCATGTTTTAATGTTATCACTCATTGAATTAATCATGATTTAGTACCATTCATTTTAAATTCATGCTATTGCTTTAAGTTCCCTAACATTCCTATGATTTGACCAAACTATGAACTACAAGTGTTTGATAAAATGCCTACAAGAATACATGTTTGATAAAAGCCTTCATGCTATGTCCTCTAAGCTTAAGTATCATGTTACTGTTATTGTTTTTGAGTCCTGGGGGTATTGAATACCAGAAAACCATAGCTGCTTATTTAGTCTCGTCTCAGTATCTTCAGAATAACTTCAGAATACATATTATGAGCATTACTAGATCAGTCAGTTAAACTCAGAATAGTCAGTAACTCAGTGTTATTCAGTTGGGAGTAGGACTTAGCACCGAGCGAGTGTAGGGATGGCGGCTTCCCCGCCAGATAGGAAGAGTTGCTAGTAGCAGTCCCTAAACTCTAGAACTACGTAGCTAGCATAAGATATGAGAAGTCACCCATCGGTGTAGGCTTGACTATCTCGCAGGGGTCATCCGTCACTTCAGGCTTGACACCCTTAGTCTTTTGGGATAGTACATCAGTATAGTGGATCCACACAGCCAGCGTTAGTACCCGTGGCATGGTATTGACACCCTTCCAACTAGGGTTATAGGTTGGACCCCAATTATCTCAGATTGGGGAATTTCAGTTAAATGATAGCTCCTACAGTCTCAGTCCAATAATCAGATCAGTAATTCAGTCTTAGTGTTGTTTGACCAAGCCATATAGAAATCAATTATTTCAGTATTTCAGTTTACAAACTTCTACTCAGTTCATGTTATATGCTTGGCCATGCATCCCTAGTATCTACAGATTATTTTACTTTATATCTTTAGTTTAGTAGTTAGTGGAGTTAGTTGCGGCCTGTCCTATTAACTCGCAGTCAGTCAGTTTAGAGACTTTCAATCATTACAGTTAGTTATTCAGTACTCAGACTTTAGTTGACATGTCAGTTAGTTATTCAAATTTTCTTTATCTTACCAGATTCAGATAGTTATTTTCTAGATTTATGGCACAGTGTTGATTTCAATTATTAAACCTTATGGTATATCAGTTATTCTTTCATATTTATGATTATGTTAGTTAGTGCTCACAGCAAGTACCAGCTTATGGGTTAGCTTGTGGTCCCTCGGGACTATAAGCACCGTGTGATGCCCAAGGTATACTTTCGGGGCATTACATTAGTCCTTCAAAACTTTACTTTAGTGGATCCACACAGCTAGTGTTTGGACCCGTGGCACGGTACTGATACCCTTCTAACTGGGGTCATAGGTTAGACCCCAATTAGCTCATATTGGGGTATATAGGTTAGATGATAGCTCCCATAGTCTCAGTCCCGTATTCAGTTCAAAGGTCAGTTTTCAGGATTGCTTAACCATGGCATACAGTTATTAGTTATTCAGTATCAGTATTTTAGTACTTCAGTTTACACATTATCCTAGTATCATGTTATATGCTTGGTCATGCATTCTCAGATTTTACAGCTTCCTCGCATACTTTGCATCGGTTATCTCATGCTATTTATTTAGTCAGTTATTATTCATGCATATGAGACATGTACATCAACCTAACCTTATTTAGCATACTAGTACATTCAAATTACTGATTGCATACTCGTTTATTGCGCTATGGTATCTCATATCATAGGTTCAGATGCTCAGGTTCCTGACCACACTTAGATATTCCAGCACATCAGCAGAGGTAAAAATGGTGAGTCCTTATACTTCGAGGACCGATTATGTTATTTCAGCATTTCTTTCAACTTTAGTAGTCAGCCGGAGTTAGTTGGGGACTTGTTCCATCAACTCCACAGCCAGTGAATTTAGAGACCTTTAGACTAGTACAGACAGATAGTCAATTTTCAGTCATTTTCTCCCCAGCCAACCAGCTAACCCATCAACAGCATCATCCCAACCTTCTCCTTAAAACAGGCCCAACAGATCGACCCATACCCGGCCAACTTTTTAAAATCGACCTACTTTTCTTTTTTAACCCATTCAATTAACAACGACAAATGTTATCAATAATAATACAGCGTTGTACAATTTCAACCAAACAATAACAATTTCAATTATGGAAATACAATAGCCGGTTATCCAACCCGATAATCCTCAGCAAATGATGGGTCCAACTCGTCGATGACCCAAACCCGGAGACAACATAACTTTCACAAATGACAACAACAACTTTCAAGGACAACAGCCATAACAACAACGACCCCACACCAATAACAAATTAAATAAGTTAACAACGACAGCTATTAATCCTGATTTTCCTCAAAAAATCATTTGATTTCGTACGTACGTGGATGGTAATGATTAATTCATGTTTGAATTCCTGATTTCTTACTTTTTTTCCCCCAAAACACCATTCCAAAAATCCCCTATAAATACTCATTGAGGGATAGAGCGTGAGAAAGGGATTTTTAAGTGGAAATTTGGAGGTTTTAGAGGCGCGTGCTTTTAACCTTATGTAACCAATAATTCAAAAAGAAAAGCTTTTGAAAATAAGTGTCGATGAAAGTTAAATTCTGTGAGGTTTGAGTTGAAATTTTGGTTGTGGCGGAAGTTTGTCGTCAAGGTTCGTCGTCCCGTTCGTTGCCCCCAAAAAGGGTAAATACACCTTTTCTATATTTAGTTTTGTCTTCTTCTTCCTTTTCTTTTTATGAATAGTGGTGATATTATTAGCTGTAGAAGCCTTGAAGGCTATAGGATTTTTGTGTGGCTTAACTATGAATTTACTGAGTTACTTTTTCTTGTTACTGGTTTTCTTATATAAATACAACTTTGTTGGAATGTGGTTGGTGTACAAGGTTCCTTATATTTCTAGTTGTTGCATATGCTTTCAATTATATCATATCCAAAAATAACGGAAGAAACCTTTAGAAATAACTAGGGACCAATATATATGAATCGTGGAGAAATATGTGATATTAAGAATTTTGTTTTCACAAAGTGTAGTTTCAAAATACCTTTCAATTGTAGATTAAGTGCCTAATTAATTAAATAAAACTGTTTTTTCATTCCTCAAATGTTTGTAACTGTGAACATTTGTTTCAAATTAATTACTTTTTTCCCTTGATTCAGAATTTGAGCAAGCCTACCATGAGACTTTCTCTTAATAATTTTTTTCGTTAAAATTACCTAATTTGGAAATGAGAAGGTCTTAATCATCTTGGACTCATCAGTTTAGTTTAAAACTAGAGATTTTGCATTTTGTCCATTTGCGACATTACTGAAAATTATTTATTTCTGTTAATTATTTAATGAATGAACTAATATATTATAACTTGTTTATAGAGACTTGATATGCACTACTGCTAATTCAGAATTACACTTGTGTTTACAATATTACATTTGTCTCTCTTGTAACAATGAGATCCTTGTGTTTATAATATTATACTTGTCTAACAATTGTTCTAATCTATTTATTATTCACATAAAATAAATTGATAATAAATAATGACCAATAAGATAGTTCTAATCATGTGACTCTCTTTTGACAAATAAAATTTGAATAAAGTAATAAAAAGGTGCACGTTATGTACATGTTGCCAATTATTTGGTGTAAACACCGAATAGATAATCAATATATATAGAATATGAGCTATGGATATAAATATGAAAGTTCCTTTTTCATGTTACTTTATCAGTATCATTGGTGATCGGTTTAGTTTGGAAAATTAAAGCGCCAAGTTATTTTTATTCGGGCTATCCTCAGTTTGTGTTTCACATCTTTGGTATAAAATGCGATCTACTTGCATCATAACTTCCCCTTTCATCTAAAATGTGACCTTGGCTAGATAGATAAATATTTGTTTTTTCCCCTTTTCCATCAAATTGACTAAAGTTGCGGTGTGAGATAGTTGTCTTTTTGATGTATATTTTCCTATATGTTTAATAAACGTCTTTCTTCATATATTAACAAATTTACTAATCGCACTATCTTTCCCTTTGTATGAACTCCTCCGTCGAGTTCCTCCGACTCCCATCCATCGCATTTCGTTGGGTTAAACCCAACTTTCATCGAGTCAAGACCCATACCGAATCCATAAAATAGATTAATATACCATGGACAGCTTCTGGTATACATTTGTATACGTCATATATACAGGCTTTATAGGTCAAAGGTAGTTGATTTACGCCAACATATGATGCATAGTGAAGATGGAAGCAAATATACAGTCATTTATATATTGATATGTAATGAATATACGGAAAAAAACATGAAGAAAAGTGGATGCGATATACAACTGATATACATAAGCTGAAAGAGGGTTGAAAAAGGGCTATTTAAATAGGCCCAAAACCAATGTTGTCCAGATTTGAAAATGGGCTAATTAAGGGCTCAATTTCAATTCTTGTATTCATTTTTTGTAGCTTATATTTTTTATTAGTATTAACTAATACTTTAAATCAATTAATTTAGATAAATTCCCTAAGGTGTTGCCATTTTATTTTATCTTAGTTTTCTTTTATTTAATTCATAATTTTTCACCTAATTTGTCTTGTCTAAAATTATTGTTCTCTACTTTGAGCCGGGGGTCTATTGGAAATAGCCTCTCTACTTCATCGGAGGTAGCGGTACAGACTGTGTACATCTTACCCTCCCCGGATCCCACTCTTGTGGGAATACACTGGGTATGTTGTTGTTGTTGTTGTCTTGTCTAAAAATGGATTAAATTGGTTCCTTCGATTTTCTCCTCAAAACAAATCTTCTATAAGTATGTATTTTATTTTAAGATGACATTTATTGTGTTCATATGATTCATAGTTTATTTAGATTAAAGTAATTTTCTCCAAATCTAAGAAACTAATTTGTTTTGAAAATCAAACTTTTCAAAAATGAACGAAGCATTTTTAATTTAATACTCTCTTAATTTTTTTTTTCAAAGGTATTATCTATAAGATAATCGACTTTTCTATAATAATTAATAATAAGAGATAATTTCATAACCTTCTTCTTTTACAAAAGCTAAATTCATTTTCCTCTTATGTCCAAAAAATTACAATTTAGTTTAATTCAAATAGAATGTTTCTCCTTTGAACAAATAAATATCTTATTTAAATAAATAATTTTGATATTTTTTATAAAATCAACCTTTTTTGCAAAATTAGTCATTTTTAGTTAGTCAAGTTAGTTCTTTTTGGTAAACCGTTTTAAACGAACGCTCCTAAGTGCCTTAAAAACCTTCTTAGGACGTTAATTGAACCTTTACCCAGTTTCTCTAGTTTTAAAGATTTATTTCTGTTTTTGAACTTTTGAAACTCTTTTAAGTTTTTTCTTAATTTTTTCTATAAAAATCAAGTGGCGACTCTGTGAATTTCTTAAAATTATTTCAATTTTTTTTTGAATCTTTTGAAATAGTTTTAAAGAGGTCAAAATTATTTTTCTCACCAAATGAAATCTGAAAAAGAATAAAACAGGCAGCACTACTAGTGGGGTGGTATGAGGTGAGATATAGCGTATTTTATGGCTCATTGCCTATGTTGTCAACAGGTGAAGGCTGAGCATGTGAGACCTAATGGATTGCTTCAAAGGTTACTTATTCCTGAGTGGAAGTAGGAATGGATCACCATGGACTTTGTGACTGGTTTGCCTCGTACATATCATGGTTCTGACAATGTTTGGGTCATCGTGGATCGATTGATTAAGTTAACTCATTTTATTTTGGTTCAGGTCTCATTCAATGCCGATAGGTTGGCCCGTAGCTACATTAGTGAGATTGTGCGTCATTATGATGTGTCGGTGGCCATTATTTCATATCGAGGTCCTGTGTTCACATCTCACTTTTGAAAGACTTTTTAGGATGAGTTGGGTACTTGGGTTGATCTTAGCATAACGTTTTATCCCCAGACTGATGGCTAGTCAACGCGGACTATGTGGGTTTTGGAAGATATGCTTCGCGTATGCGTGATGAATTTTGGTAGACTGTGTAAGCAACATTTGTCTTTAGTAGAGTTTGCATATAATAATAGCTACTATTCCAGTATTGATATGGCTCATTTTGAGGCATTATATGGTAGGCGTTGTCATTCCCCAATAGGTTAGTTTGATGTTTCAGAGGTAAGATCTCGAGGTACGGACTTGCTTGTGAGTCTTTGGATAGAGTCCAAGTTATTTCGGATAGACTTAGAGCGACTCGGAGTAGGCAGAAGTGTTATGCTGATCGTAGACTTTGTGCCTTGAGATTTGGTGTTGGTGATCGTTCCTTCCTTCAAGTTTCACCCATGAAGGGTGTGATGAGGTTTGGAAAGAGAGGCAAGCTTAGCCCTAGGTATATTGGTCTATTTAAGATTCTTCGGACTGTTGGTGATGTGGCTTATGAGTTGGCTTTGCCCCTTGATCTATCAGATGTTCATCCAGTTTTTAATATTTTTATGCTTCGCCGCTATATTCCTGATGAGTCTCACATCATTCGTCGGTAGCCGATTCAGTTAGATGAGCGATTGTTCTTTGTTGAGGAGTCGGTCTCTATTTTGGCTACGGATGTTAGATAGTTAAAGTCTAGAGTTATCCCGGTGGTTAAGGTTTAGTGGCGACATCGACCTGTAGACAAGGCTACTTGGGAGGTCGAGTCAGATATGCATAGTTCTTATCCTCAGCTTTTCATTGATTCAGGTATTTCTTTGTCTTAGTTTGAGGACAAACTAGATTTTTAGTGTTGGATGATGTAACGACCTAAAAATTTGATGAAATTTGTGATTTTGTATGATTTGACTATTTTACCCCTAGTTATAGTTGCATTATGGTATTTCTAGGGTGTGGGGGTGATTGACATGACTTTCGATGCATTTTGGTACCATTTATGCGTATTGTGGTTTTTGATGGTTTTGAGAGTCTTATTTTGGACTTATGTAGATATCTTTTGATTCGTGTGATGGATAGCTGAACGGACTACACCAGCAGCTCCGGAATATCAATTTTAGGCTAGGTAGATCTTTGGTTCGGGTCTTAGTGCACTCAAGCTCTTTTCGACCTATTATCGGAAAGTTAGAAAATTGGAAATATGGGTGTGGGAGCTATATTTGATCGAAATGACCTCGAATGAAAAATCTTACTTTACCAGCAGATCCAAAAAATCGATTTTAGGGTGACAACATGTTTGATGTGATTTTACGGCTTTTAAATCTCATTTTGATCCTTGATTTAAAAAATTGTGATTTCGGGAATCAACTTTGTGAAAATGATGTTTTCTTAAAAATCTGATATAGCCATCACATTTGGAACGTCGAATTTAGTGTGATTGCATAGTTCATTTGCATATATCGAACTCCGAATGAATCCCGAGCACCCCGTCAAAGTCTTTCCACTTAGGAGAAAAAAAATCTGCACTATATATTGCAGAAAATCTGCAATATAACAGCTGTTTACCCCTTTTCGATCCATTTTGTCCATTCTTTCATCTTTCCTCTTGAGAGTTAAACCCTAAAATAGTGTGGGAGCTTAAAAGTGAAGCTTATGGGAGCTTGGAAAGCTAGATTAACACCTATTTCTTGATTTTATTACGGATTTAAGGTAAAAATTCACCCTTTTCTTCATAATTTCTTTATAATTCAAATTTCACTTTTTTTTCACTTGAATAATATTTTTATCTTATAATTACTAGTTTTTCATCAATTTAACCTTCAAAACAACTTTGATTTTTTTATTTTAACCCAAATTTCAAAGATTTTATTAGGTAAAGCTTCAAAATAATTTTTTGCCAATTTGAACCTCATTTTAGACTCGATTTAACTTGAGTTTTCAGCTATAGATTCCTAAAAATATGGGGAACACATTTTTAAAGTAAAGTTACAATTTTTTCCTTTTTTTAAAATTCCTTTTAGGGGTCCGTTTTGACCCTAAACCAAACACAGTCAATATGAGTGTCGTTGGTTTTGTTTTAACACATAGATTCCATACTTGATATTTTTAATTGAGTTTGAAATTATTAATGAAAAGAAAAGTCGCAGGTTCAAAGTGTAGTGAATCGATTTCGACTTTCAAGATAGGTTATGACTTAACTCTTTCAAAATGGGTTGGGTAGTAAATGATGGTACAAAATAAATATTAAGGGTGAAAACTAATCATGAAAAATGTTTATCTATGTGTTGTTCCCGTATAGGGGCCTATATGTGATGTAATTATCGAAATTAAGATATTATGTGATGTGTGTGGCTGTGTGGAGTCCCATGTGATATTGATGGCCCTAAATACATGTGAATAATTAATTATATTGTATTGTTGAAATGCCTAATGTGGTATCATTGGTGTACTATGATATATTTATACTTATTGGTATATGAGACATGTGAAAATTCATGGATGAAACGAAAATAATGAGTAGATATTGGCTCACATGGTTGTGAAATGGTATCATTGGGGTTGGTTGTGGAAATATTCATTGTGATTGGTTGTGAGAATTACATCCTCATATCATACTCATTCATGAAACATTGGTATCACCGTGACAACATCTAAGAAAAACTAGCAACACATTTTATAAAACCCTCCCCGAGAGAAGTACCGGGGAGAAGATATTGTAATACCTTATAAAATCCTTTATGAGGAATGTGCTGAAAAGAAGATATGAGATATGTGGATTATATATGGGTTGAAGAACCCCCCATAGGTCCTGCGTTGGGAGGCTTGCCTCCGTAGGTATATACGGGGATTGTGCGATGATCTCAGAGGTTGTGTGATGACCTCGTGCATCATCATCATCATCATCATCATCTTTATTATCATCATATACATTGCACTTACTTTATTGCATTTATATTGTGTTGTACTGCCATATTGACTTGCCATTTATGTAATTATTTTATTTTTTGTTACTTGTATTTGATGATCTTGTATATGCATGTTCCCTCTTGTTCTATTTATATGTGATATAATTCATACTTGTGTTCTATCTTGTTATGATGTTGCAATATATATGATATATTAGAACTGTTATTGCAAGTGGTGTGGGCTACCGTTGTGGGACATTTTCTGATTGCAGGTGACGTGCCCTTAGTGTATATTTTGTATGTTTTATTTACTACTTTTTTTGGTCGGCCTATGTTACCAACTGAGTACAAGTGGACCATACTCATGCCTACTGCACCCTTTTAGTGCAGGTCCTAACTTGAGTGCGCCTCAATTTGCTTAACTCGGGTGATTGTTGGAGCTTTCAAGGTAGCGGTTGGACCTTCATGTGTTCAAAGTTCACTTCTATCTTTCTATAGTAGTTATGTCTTTATTAGTATTCGAAGATAGATATTATTTTTTTGTGGTTATTTTTCTGATGTATTTGACTCTGGGATTGTATTAGTAGTTCTTACACTATTTGACACCTAATTTTGGGCATGATTGGTATTTTGAATAAATTATTTCCATATTGTTATAATTATTTGTATGGTTCGGCTTCGCTCGAGAAGCCTTACCTTGGGATACTTCTTTCTTTTCCTCTTTTGGTATTAATTTGGGTGATAGGCTTACTTGTCATGGTACTCCGCGACAAGTGTCATTATGACCCTCATTTTTGGATCGTGACAAAGAGTTAGTGTTTGACTATAACAATGAAGAAGAGAGTCCAAGAAACATAGGAGTCCTTGTGGAGTTGAATGTCTACTTGGTTGTGAAAATCAATAGAAGTTATAAATATTCAAGGACTTTCAAAACAAAGTTCATGCACAAATACTGAGAGAAAAAAAGGAGAACACGAGAAAATAAGTAAGAATAATATTTGATAGAATTTCCCTAGCTATCAAAGTAGTCCCTAATACACTGAACCAGATTGAAGAATCAGATCCATTCTTGTGTCTAACATTCTTCTATTCTAGTTAATATATATTAGGAAGTATATTGAGTTGTAATTTTCATGCTTTCTTAGTGTGAGTGTGTTATAAATTGTTATAGGAGTTTAGACTTCGAGTTGGGATAACTCAAAGATTTGGGAACATAAACTTTGAGAGGTTTGTGTGTTTTTATAAATTAGAGTTAGTTCCTAGGGTTGCTATAGTTTTGTAATCTGATTATCAAGTAAGAGAACTTGAAGTGAGTTTCAACAGTCTGGGGAGATTATTGAACATTAGGAATTAGAGTTTATAATTTCTTAGATTACAGAGTTTGTAATCTTTTGTTGAGAGGCTCATTGTGTTTAGTGAAGTTGAGGTTAAATCCTGTAGAGACATAGGTCGTAGTTTTTTACACCTTTTATGAGTCGGATATTTTTCACATAAAACTATCGTGTTCATTATTTATTTTCTTTACTGCTTCTGTTGGAACACATTAGGCAACTTGATCCATCTGTAGGCAAAAATTGGGCATAACTAACATGAGTTATTAGGACATGTCGAAATATCATATAAACATCGTGAATCTTTGATGAAAAACACTACCTATAAAGACAAAAAAAATGATTGATTAAGTTTATGTTCAGGGGTAAAAAAAATAATAAAAAATAAAAAATATTGAAGAGTCAAACTTTGGAATCTTTAATTCTTTATTTATGAAGCCGAACTGCTTTCTTTTTATGCTATAGTGAATTATGTATAAGAAAAAAAAAAAGAAAGAAGAAGGTAAAACAAAAGTAGCGTTGGGATTTGTGTCAAACCGCGGCTAAAAGGAACTAAAAATATACCTAAAAAAGACTCTAGTGAGTCTTGAACTCCCACACACTCTCACTTCAAAGTTTCCAACACCAATTTTAAATCAAAGCACCCAACCAAATTTAATGTTTGTTGGTGCTTTTCTGTTTATTATATCCTTTTTCTTCAAATTCTTATATAATTATACCTATTTCGAGCCAAGATCAAGAGTCACCTCGCTTCACCCTTTTGGAGGATATAATTTATCATAATTCTTTCTCTATTATTTTTTGCACATTGCACAAATACTATATTAATATAAAAAAGTAAAAATATTCAACATCTACATATCGATATCTAAAAAAATATTAACCTTGTCCCAAAAGGCCTCCGTCTATGCCTCTATGGTCGTGGACTTTGTGGTATGAACAGAGTCGCTCCAAACAAAAGTAATAGTCGAACAAAGGCAAAGTTCAAGACCAATTAGCAGCAAACTCTTGGATAGTATAACCTAAGGAGAAGTTCTATTTTCCTGAATATTTTATAGCAGTAGGATATAATGTGCATCAATAGAAGAATTTAATTTGTATTAAATTAGTCGATTGAATTAAGTCTATATTAAATTACTTGATGCACCTTTTCAAATTCTTCTGTGTATTACAACGACTGAGTATAGATGAGTACAGTGATTTGATAGCTATACAAAGAGAATCGTATGAGTGTCAAGATAATTAATTATTAAAAAAAATTATTTATTGAATTGATATTTTTACGTTTACAATTATGAAAATAACATGTATATTCTCTTACAATTATCTAAAATATTTTTATTATTTCTTTTCTTTTCTTTTTACTCATATATAAGTGAAAAGGGTAACTACTATCTTGTCTTGTATCAATCGTACCTCCGTAATTTTCCAGAGGGGGTACTCATTGGCTCTTCTCCTTCCACCTGTTAACATTCTTGAATCTTCCCACTTTTACTCCACTTCCCTAAAAGTGTACCTCATCATCCTCCACAATGTTTTAGCTAAATTGTACCTCCACCTTCACTATCTCTATCTTCACCATCTGCGACGACAACGGCAGCGGCGCCATCATCATCATCATCATCATCGTGGATTCATTTGAGATCAATCTATTTGTTGTTGCTCACTCTTCACCAACTTACTGTTCTTCCTCTTCCTCCGATCGGTGAGTCTCTCGATCCTCTTTCACTTTCTATACTACTTTGATTTACTTATCAGTTATTCATTTCACTGTAGTTTTCCGATTCAGCCAACACTTTACTTAAGTTTGGTGTTTTTCCTCTCAGATCTCGATCAAACATCAGATTACAAGAACCATTTCGCTTCCCGTGCCCTTTTAATTTCCATCTGTATTTTTTCTGAATCGAGAATTGAAACTTCATATTTGTTCATTCAGTTTAATATTAATAAGCCTGTGATTTTTTGTTGGTACAAATTAATAGTGTTTATTCTCATTTTTTTTCTTTAGCTTCTAAAGATGTACCACGAGGTTGTTGATTATAATATTTTAGGTCTACCCTTTTTCATAGTTTGTGAATTTGGATTTCTCAATACATGAAATATCTAAATATTTATGATTTATATAGTTGGAATATAATGATTGCAAAATGTTGATGTCACAGGTTTCAAAAAGTGGAAATTCCTCTAGGTGCAAAAAAGAGCACACTGCTTCGATTATTGTAGGTTATTTGTTTTTCTCTTTATTTTATTATGGAAATTTTGATGGAATTTTGTTAGTTTTCTATCTTTAGATTCTTCTTTTGGTTGAACTATTTAGTGCATGTGTTCTTGAATGAGAGTTTCATTTGCAAACTAAATGCTAAATTATTTGGTTGGACTGGTGATCCTGTAAAGTTGGTTATTTTGCTTCTATATATGCATAAAAAATTATTTTAATCATGCATAAATAGTATAATTTTCCAACAAGGGGGTTCGGATCCCCCTTGCCCAAGGGTAGCTCCACCCCGCTCCGCCCCGCCCCGCCCCGCCCCTGGTTCCTTTGATTGGATATTGAAGTTGTAACCACCAGTTACTTAAGTTTCTTTTTTTTTGAATCCACAGAATTTAGGATTAGATACGGTGGGAGTGAAAATGGCAAGGAATGGAGCTATAGAGGTGACTGCCTACCTCTCTCTCTCTCTCTCTCTCTCTCTCTCTCTTATTCCCTAATTTGCTTCAACTATTTAGTGCATGTGTTCTTGAATGAGAGTTTCATTTGCAAACTGTTTTTACAGGTTGACGAGTATTCTCGTACATCAGTGCCATCAATTTGGGCAGTTGGAGATGTTACTGATAGAATTAATTTCTCCAGTTGATTTGATGGAGGGAGGAGCATTGGCAAAAACTATTTTTGCTGGTGAACCCACAAAACCCAATTATAGGTACCTCTTCTTTCTTCTGAAAATTCATCTGATGACTTAAAAGTTTGATAAGCACTAATGCCCATTAGTCCAATAATTTTCAACTACAAATGGGTACAATGTGCTTTAAGATCTATAGTTCTACCACGTGAAATGCATAAGTTCTTACAGCTGAATGTTAGTTTGTTTAAAAAGAAACATCTATAACTGCTCCCTAATCTGAGTGCCCTTTTCTCCCAAATAGGAATGTACCATGTGCTGTATTTTCCCACCCACCTATTGGGATAGTTGGTCTGATAGAAGAACAGGTATGGTAGCGAAAACTTGTGAGTTGACAATTAAATGTTTTGGTTAATGATTTGAATTGTTTTCCCAGGCCGTCAATGAATATGGTGACACTGATGCTTATACGACAAATTTTAGGCCATTAAAGGCTACTATTTCTGGTCTTCCAGATTGGGTTTTCATGAAATTAATAGTATGTGCAAAATCAAACAAAGTTCTGGGCTTGCACATGTGTGGAGAAGATGCACCAGAAATTCTGAAAGATTTTACAAGTGGTTCACCAAGTTAGAAAAAGGAGTTATGTGCATCATTGTTCTTTAAATATGTTTCTTTCGGAGCAGCTTCTTTTCTTTGAGTGGAACTTTATGTTTGTGTTTGATATTTTAGGGACAAGAACGGGGTGTCTGGCTGCAGCACCTTACCTATGGCGTTTTTGGCCTGGGTAATCGCTAATATGAACACTTTAACAAGGTAAAATCTGGATTTCATTGTTGTATTGTCCGCACTCCTGTTTTGTTAAAAATAGTCTTATACATTGTTTGGATGTTAAAATTGAGTTTTTTTACACATTGCTATATCAGAATTTCTTAAACCCAAGGATTTCCTTTTTCCTTGTAAGGTACATTCATTTTATTTGTACCTTTGGTCCTCAATTACCTGTTTCTGACAGATTTGCTTAGTCATTGAACTATTGTGTTCGTGCCGAATTTTCCGCTTGCTTGTATTATGCAGTATATTTTATATTCAAGTGAAATACATTTGATGTAAGCCCTGCTTAACGTGTCCTATGTGTTACTGGATGTTGAGATCATGTCCACTGTTAGTTATGTTGATTTAACATGGCTCATAATTGTTGATAGATGTAACTTTGAGATCATGTCCACTGTTAATTAAGTTAATTTAACATGGCTCATAATTTTTTGGTAAATTTAACCTGAGCTGATTAATGTGCGCAATTACAAGAACCCTGTAAGCTTGATATTGATAGATC
This sequence comes from Capsicum annuum, assembly GCF_002878395.1. Lineage (NCBI taxonomy): Eukaryota > Viridiplantae > Streptophyta > Magnoliopsida > Solanales > Solanaceae > Capsicum > Capsicum annuum. The sequence continues at coordinate 189,684,053 of NC_061113.1, read as the reverse complement.
TCTTACTACTTTCTGTTTGTTAAGCAGAAAGGTTAAAAATATTCTTGATTTAGCTTAATGTGGTTGAATAGTCTGTTTGCAAATAACACATTTTGAACCTTTTTACCATTTGCAGGAAAGTTCCGAATTTGTGTAATGTCAGTCTAATTCATTTTCCAACTACTAGGAATTAGTAATTGGAAATGTTTTTTGTTTTGGCCGTTACCAGCTTCAACAAAAATTGTTTTTTGTCTTGCTGGCGTTTCTTCGAGCATCTACCACTTATTACTTGCTTTTAGGGTTATGTAGTCCTCATATCCTTCAAATCTTATGCTTTAAGTGAATGATGAACGTAAACAGACACTTTGGTTCAACTATGAAGATATTTTGTTCCTAGAGGCTTCTATTTGTTTACGACCAACTTTGCTCTATGGTTGAAAGGTATTCAATCTGTTTGCTTTAACTTAAATCCTTTTCAAATAGACTAAATAGCAAACAATGATTCCAAATTTTTTGAATTTTTTCCTGACGAAGTGAATGTAACAAAGATCCAGTAAGTATCTGCTTAGTTGCTTTTGAATTTTTTTACGATCCCTCATTTCTTTTTGTCACACCCATGTAGTTCCAGAATGTATAGAGGATTGAGCGCTTGGACCGTCTTCTGTTCACTTGCTCATATGCAGCAACCGTCTGGAATAAGCTTATATCGTGTCAACATGTACCTAGAAGAGCCATGAGCTGGCAAAATAAAGTGCAATGGATGATCCAGAAAGCTACAGGAAGAAATGTCGAGGTTACTATATATATAATGACTATAACTTTGTTATCACTGGAAAACTTGACTACTACTTTTTTATTAGCATTCACTGCAAAACTTGTACGCGGGGTTGGAGGAAAAAGAGGGGAAAATAGGTTGTATAGGCTTGCTAAGGCTAGGGAGAGGAAGGGGCGTGACCTCGATCAAGTGAAGTGCATTAAGAGGGAGGACGGTAGAGTTTTGGTGGAACATAGGCACATTAAGAAGAGATGACAGGAGTATTTTCATAAACTTTTAAATGAGGAGGGGGACAGAGGCATTGTGTTAGGGGAGTTGGAGAGCTCGGTGGAGAGCCGTGATTTCAGTTAATGGAGACGTTTTATGGTAGAGGAGGTCAGAGAGGCTATTCGTAAGATGCGGAGAGGTAGGGCGGGGCTTGACGAGATTCTGGTGGAATTTTGGAAGTATGCTGGTGGGGTAGGCTTAAGGTGGTTGACTGATTTGTTCAACGCCATTTTCAAGACAGGGAGAATGTCTGAGGCTTGGAGATGGAGTACGTTGATTCCGTTATATAAAAATAAGGGTGACGTTCAGAGTTGCAATAACTATAGGGGTACTAAGCTGTTGAACCACACTATGAAGATTTGGGAGAGGGGTGGTTGAGCGGAGCTTGAGGAGGGTAGCATCCATTTCGGAGAATCAATTTGGTTTTATGCCTGGACGCTCGACGACAGAGGCAATCCACCTGGTGAGAAGATTGGTGGAGCAGTTTAGGGAAAGGAAGAGGGATTTGCATATGGTGTTCATCGATTTGGAGAAGGCGTACGACAAAGTCCCTAGGGAGGTTCTTTGGAGATACTTAGAGGTGAGAGGAGTTCCAGTGACGTATATCAGAGCAATTAAGGACATGTATGATGGAGGAAAGACTCGGGTGAGGACGGTGGGAGGAGACTCAGGGCATTTTTCGATTGAGACAGGTTTGCATCAGGGATTAATTTTTAGCCCGTTCCTTTTTGGCGTTGGTGATGGACGTGTTGACGCGGAGTATTCAAGGTGAGGTACCGTGGTGTATGTTATTTGCGAATAATGTAGTGCTAGTTGATGAGACGCGGGGGGTGGGGGGTGGGGGTGAATGAGAAATTGGAGGTTTGGAGGCAAACTCTTGAATCTAAGGGGTTCAGGTTGAGTAGGTCCAAGACGGAGTATTTGGAATGCAAGTTTAGTGACTCGAGTCAGGAGGACGGTGTGGTGGTGTTGTTGGATTCTCAGGATGCTTGTAAGAAGGATAGTTTTAAGTATCTGGGGTTTGTGATTCATGATTCAGGGGAATGACAAGATTGATGAGGATGTCACTAAACGTATTGGCACAGGTTGGATGAAGTGGAGGCTTGCCTCGGGAGTGTTGTGTGATAAGAAGGTGCTACTTAAGTTTAAAGGCATATTCTACAGAGTGGCAGTCCGTCCGGCCATGCTGTATGGAGCGGAGTGTTGGCCAGTCAAAAACTCTTATATTTAAAGATTGAAGGTGACAGAAATGAGAATGTTGTGTTGGATGTGTGGACTAACTAGAGAGGATAAAGTTAGGAATGAGATTATCCGGGAGAAGGTGGGAGTGGCTTCGGTGGAGGACAAGATGCGAGAAGGAAGGTTGAGATGGTTTGGGCATGTGATGAGGAGGGGCACGGATGCCCCTGTTCGGAGGTGTGAGAGGCTAGCTTTGGATGGCTTCAAGAGGAGTAGATGTAGGCCTAAGAAATACTGGAGGGGGGTGATTAGGCATGACATGGAACTGCTTCAGATTACTGAGGACATGACCCTAGACAAGAAGGCGTGGAGGTCGCGGATTAGGGTAGGTGGCTAGGGTGAGTGTGTAGGTAATCGCTAGGTGATGGGGTAGTTTGGGTGTGGTGGGTGTTTTAGGCCTGTGAGGGCATGTTACTACCACATGGGTATTTATGTTCTTATTTCATATTCCGTATTATTCGTATTTCTCTTATTTCCCATTTCTCTGAGACTTGGTGTTCTTATTTTTTTATCTCTTATTTTTGTTATGCTATACAACCTGTTTCATGTATCATTACGACCTTGGTATACTATTCTCTATCTTGAGCCGAGGGTCTATCGGAAACAGACTCTCTACTTCCTCGGAGGTAGTGGTATGGATTGCGTACATTTTACCCTCCCCAGACCCCACTTTGTGGGAATATATTGGGTCTGTTGTTGTTGTTGTTGTTGTTGTATTCACTGCAAAACTTGATCCTGCTTTAAAAGTGAGATTTTTCGATAAAAGTATTTCTCAATCTCTGTCTGAATTCAGGTTACTGGTAAGGTCACTTATGATGGACATGAACTACATGAATTTGTGCCACAAACAACTGTTTATAGCAGTCAACATGACTTGCATACTGGAGAAATGACTGTAAGGGAAACTTTAGAATTTTCTGCAAGATGTTGGCTCTACATTTGGTTAGTGTTTTCTTGTATCAATGTTCTAAACAAAATTTAGTTTTACAAGTGAATTTTGTATCTGTTTCATAGTGAAAGGTATAAATATTCATTTACCGAGTCCTTTTTACTTAAAATTTGTGTAGAGATGTTGACTGAACTATCAAGAAAAGAGAAACCTGCTAATATCAAACCAGATCCTCATATTGATATCTACATGAAGGTAAGCCTACAAATTGATCATCTTTAATTTAGTTACTCCCTCTGTTTGAATTTGATTTGTTTGATTTTGACTTGATATAGAGTTAATTTAAGAAAGTTAAATGACTTTTGAATCTTGTGGTATGTTAGAGTAAAGATATGTAGAATCTCAAAAATAACTTAGAATCTTATTCTTTCTGGGAAATGTAGGCTGCAGCAACAGAAGGACATGAAATCTGAATTTTGAGGAAGAGTGGAAAAATCCTTATGAAACTCCGTGGCCTCCCTGTTGTCGGTTTTGTAAGAATTTCAAGAGTAAATCATTTACCGGATCAACAAAAGAAAAAGAAGTAGAATGTGAATGCACAAATTACTGGCAACAAATGTACTGGGAAACACATTTGCAAAGGTACGAACATCAAATGATCTATTTCTTAGGGCTAACAACTATTTTACACGGCTTCAGTTAACCTGTAATGTGATGACTTCATTTTCAGTTTTTGGAATGTTGTCCCTGGTCCAATCTATTTTGCCTTAAAGAATTTTAGAAGTTGAAAAAACCCGATTTGTTGTAATCTTATAGAACACTTATAATTGTTATGATCTGCTTTGCACATTTTGTCTGATTCTACACTGATTGGCCACATAGACAAATATTGAGGATTTAAGTGTGGGAAAGGGTTGAAAGGTAGCATCATGCTGTCTCTTCCTGCACCATCCACATTCCATATCAAAAAAGAAAAAGAAGCCAGAAGCAAAAAAAAGATTTCACTTCTGTTGAACAGGCCGAACAACAAAGTGAACAACAAAGTGAAAGGAAACATCATGCCGTCTCTTCGTGCACCATCCATATTCCATATCAAAGAAGGAATCATGCCGTCTCTTCGTGCACCATCCATATTCCATATCAAAGAAGGAAGCAAGAAGTAAAAAAAAAGATTCCACTTCTGTTGAACAGGTCGAACAACAAAGTGAACACCAAACTATGCTCATGATGAAACAAAAAATGGAGCCATCAACTCCAATGAAAACAAAAAATGTTGCTAACACATTGCTTTCGTATTCTGTCTTTCAATATTTATAATGTATCTTCAATATAATTTATACTATACTATTTTCGCACTTATATTACTCTTTACTTGCTAGTTGGTAAATCATATATTATGAAACATAACTGCTTTACATGCAAACATTCCTTCGCTCTGCGTAGAACGGGCACGGGCACACTAGTCTTTATTTTATATTATAGAAGAGGTGGTTTTAACATGGTAGTTTTGTCTTTAAATTCATACTTAAGGGTATTAAAGTCATTACAATAAATTATAAGCTCAATTTAATTGGAACCTTATCAAAAGTTTGAATAAAAGTCCATATTTTTCTCTTTAATTACAAGTAATGCCATGTAAAAAATTTACTATAATGCTATCACACATGGTCTTGCATATATTTCCACATATATTTCCACATATGTGGGTTATCTATCTTCCATTTATTTTTCAATCTTATTTATCTTTTTTATGTATAAAATTGTTTAAAATATATTTAAGTAAATTGATTAGTAGGATGATAATTTGTTGTAAAAATTAGTTATAATTGATGCAATTAAATAAATTTTATTCTTTATTTAATTTCATATCATACATATAATTTACTTTCTTTCTTATTTGTTACTACAATTTCACCTAATTTAATTTTTTCCTAATATATTCAATCGTGATTTTACTATATAACTTCTAATTAATTATTATGGTCATATAAGTATCAAGTCACTTAAATTGGAGTAGAAAAGGTTTTACACAATAATTAAAATTTAAATTATTTAAAAAATATATAATTGATTATCAATGATACAAAACTTTGGACAAGGAAAATAGCATATATTTTTTAAAAATTACATAAAAAATATTATAAATTACAATAATTAGAAACTTGAAATATCTAAAAATAATTTGATCTATTATATATATTTTTTAAAATTTTATAAATCACAATAATTAACAACTTAAAAATTTAAACGATATAATATTTGGTTGACTCTTGATCCCGGATGAATCTTAGGATGTATATGCAATCCATCTTTTTTTAAAATTTTTTTTAAATATATCAAAATTGAAAATGCAAGTTCTAATACAGTACATCAAACAGTATATAAGAATTAATGTAAGCATAAATACCAATATTATTAATGCAAACATTATTAATGCAAACATTATTAATACATTCTATCAATATTATTTTTATACACTTTAACAAATGATTCCACGTTTAAATGAAAGGAGAATATACAAAAGCAAAGTTCAATAAAATATCTACATAAGTATGTTTTATCGTGTTCTCAAGGTCAAATAATTTAAATCAATATGAAAGATGGTTCTATATAATTTTCGAAACACTTAAAATTTGAATTTAAAATATTAATTTAGTTTTAACTTCAAAGAACAAGTTGACAAATGAAAGAGAAGGAGAAAATGAAAGCAAATGATATTTATGGCGGTTTAGTAAGGGAATACAATGCGGGTTATTAACTGCAACCCATTTGTGATGTAATATGCAATGACTAGATAACCCATCTTTTTCAACAATTATTCTCTATTTTATATAACAAGTGTCAAGTCTTATGTATCAATTTTAATCTCATATTTTCTACTTAATGAACAAATCTTAATCATATGATTAAATATATAGACTTCTATATGCATCAATTTTTGTTATTTATATGAGCAAGTTATACATAATTATCTTGTAAGATTTGATTCCTTGAAAAATACTACCAAACAGTTAATATATTTTATCTATTCATATTTTATAATTCATAATTTGAACTAATATCAATTTAACTTGCTGTACATAGCAAAAATATCTTAAAGTTGGGCTCGTGATGGCACGGGCCATGCTCCTCTAGTACTATATTTCTGTTATATAGAAGAGGTGGTTTCGACCACCTCTCATGAAATTACCAAAGAATTCCTCCACTCCGACTTAATTACATACCATGCCCCAATATATAATAGTTTCATTGTTTCATCATAATGATTTAAATATGTAATATATTCTATTAATTTATATTGATTAATAATAACTGCATATTTGAAGTAAATTTTTTTTATTTATTGAATTGACTTTCATGTTCAAAACTAATTTGTTACCACGAATCACAATAATTAATAACTTAAAATATTTAAAAGACATATAAAAATTTTATTGACTTTCATTATTTTAGCAATGTCACATAAATTGAGATAAATAAAAAGTACTGCAAATCATAATAATTAACAACTTATATTTAAAAGATATATAAAAATTCTAGTTGATTCTCAAAATTGTATCGAAACCACATAAATTGGGACACAATGAGTAAATATAATATTTGATAATTACTAAAAATTATTATAAATCACAATAATTAAAAAGTTAAAATACTTTTTTAAAAATAGATAAAAGTTCTATTCAACTCTCAAAATTTTATCGGTGCACCATAAATCATAACAAAATTAAAAATTATCTTAATTAATTACAACTAAATATTTAAAGTAAATCAATTTTATTATTTTAATTAAATTTTATATAGAAAATTAATATTTTTATTTATTTTAGTAAATTTAAATTTTAAAAATATTTTTTTCTTATATAGAAATACTAATATTTAAACTTAACTTTAAATTTTTAAAGTACAAAATTAATAAATTTAATTTAATAAAATAAATTTCTAATGAATATTTTCTTAGAATTTGTGTTGGGTTAAAATGTATCAAGTTAAAAAGAAATAAAGAAAAATATATAGTAAAATTTTATTATTGCGAAAGATAAATATAATGCATTATCCAATAATGTTTAATAATATCATATTTTGCATATGCAAATATAGCATCTCGTATTCAATTAATATACTATTTTGGTGAATTATCGATGATTACTATTGGCTATGATAAAATTATAGTAATTTTTATAGTAATAACATAATCAATCGCTCTTAATTAATTATTATGAGTCATCTAGATATTAAGAAAATAAATAATATTTAGTGAAAAATAAAATAGACATAAAATGCGAAATTAACTCTTAATGTTTTAAATTAAAATTTTGTCTTTCGAACGATGATTTTACTACATCACTCCTTATTATAAGTCATTTATGTATTAGAAAAATAAGAATAACAAAATGATATGTCAACATAAAATATTTGATTGACTATCAAAATTATATTAGTGCCACATAAATTAGGACGGGACAGAAGAAAATATAAAACCACATATATTATTTGAAAATGAAATAAAAAGTACTGTAAATAATAATAATTAACAATTTTTTTTAAAAAAATTGACTGGATTCTGCTGCTTCAATCATGATTTTAATGTATCACCCGCAATTAATTATTATAAGTTACTTATGTATTGAAAAATTAATAATATTGAATTCATGATTTTACTATATATATATATATATATATATATAT